>NW_006923096.1:41931-51643 GCF_000298275.1 Orycteropus afer afer | reverse complement strand
TAGATAGATATACATACATACACATGGGCAACAACCCTTGTTAGCAGCCTGATAGATTCACTAGTGTTACTTGTAGTAGCCTCATAATTGGATCCTGCTTGTTCAATGCCCTAATCAATTTCTTATGGAATAGGATTGGGGCTGTGAAACTCATGGTTCTTAGAACCCAGTACACAACCCTTGATACTCAAGAACAGAATAATGAATCAGTGATTTGATTCTCAAACAAAAACAGTAGGGAATGAAGGAAGTGACTCCATTTTGTAACTCTATTTTTGTAATGTCCAGCTATGGCTGGCAATATCTTGCTAAAACTCCATTTTATGAGGCTGAAGTAACCATCTCATGCTGTCCCCACTCCCAGTGATTTAGGTGGTGCCCCTTTTGTATTTTTTTCTTCTCTCCACTCCTAGGCACATAAAGCAGATAATTTCATTCCTCAATAAAGTCAGTGTTAGAGCATGTACTGTGGGGTGACCTGTGCTACAGCACTTACACTAAGGTGGTTATCAAAACTAACTCCCCTCCCCCTTTGATGAATGCCTGTGGTAAAGCACGGACAACAAGTCCCTGAAACTGCAGCTTCTGCTTATGTATTATCACTTGCTTGCCTGTTTTATAAAGCCTACCTTAAATCGGCCCCATTACTGTAGCATAGGAGCATGCTTCATTCAGCTCCCTGCAGTAGGCTAGCCTAAATAAATCTCTTTTATCCAAAAGTGGACATGATAGTGGCTATCACTTTAAATTGAACCCATAAGAGTTTGTCTCAAAGCACCGTCTAGAGATAACATCAAAGACCAAAAAGCTCATTATAAAGTGCCAGAACATGCTGAGTAGCAACACTTGACCTCTGGATATCAGTTACGCTGTGACTGTCAGGAAGGAGCCTTGGTAGCACAGTGGTTAAATGCTCAGTGTGTACTGAAGGGTTGGCAGTATGAACCCACCAGCTGATCCATGGGAGAAACATGAGGCCATCTGCTTCCTTAGGGACTACAGCTTTGGTAACCTTACGGGGCAGCTCTACTCTGTCCTATAGGCTTGCTGAACAGCAATGGATTTAGTTTTCAGTTTGTTTGTTGTTAGGGCCTTCTAGTCACTTCTGACTCACAGCGACTCCATGTGATGGAGTAGCACGGCCCCTCAGGGTTACCTTGGCTGTCATCTTTCCTGAGGCAGATTGCCATGTCTTTCTTCTGTGGAGCCATTGGGGGGTTTCAACTGCCAACCTTTGGATTAGTAGCTGAGTGCTTTAACATCTGCACTACCAGGGCTCGTCTTCTAAAAAGGAGTTCAATTCATCAATATTTTCCCATAGAGGAATGCTGACAAGCAATTTTTAATAATATAAAAGTTGTCTAAGTTTTAAAGCCTCAAAAGTAATTAGCTTTTACCTGGTAGACCATGTTTACTGTATGAGAGTATTAAGGAAACAATAATCATAAAGAAGAGAGATATAAACCATCCTAGACTAACATTTTAAAGGTCAGTTCACTTACTACCACTTTTTCCAAAATTGTATTGTCTGGTTAGTTTTCATTTCTCACTTCACCTCATGACCCTGGTTTACTAAAAACTGTTAGAGACATGTTAATGAGCTAATTTTGATTTCTATGATTCTTGGTTTTAAGTTACTTCTTTAGTTTCTTTGTCAATGCTTTCCTCTTCTTTAAATTCTTCTAGAGTTGCTTATATTTTTTCCAATTCTGTTTAGTTTCTCCTTGAGAAGTTTTAATTATAGAGGTTAAAACTATAGATATTTTATTATTAGTTCCAAATGATTTCTTATTGAAACATTATTTTCTCTTAACTTCTCTAAGTTTTCTTGAGAAGATATCTGAATCTAAAATGAAAGGACAGATTTTTAAAATAATTATAACTACACAATTATAATGTATTTTTTCTTTTAGTTCATGGTGATACAGAGAGAGATTATAAATATGTAAAAAAAATGAAGATGAAGTGTAAAATATTTCTCATCCATGTCAACTGTGTTATATCTGAATTATAGAAAGCTGATTCTTATGCTATTACTCATGCAATCTGAAAAGATCAAATCCAGGAAAACATGGTCTAAAGATGAAGCCAAGCCCATGTCTGTAAAATATTGTTAAGACTTCAGAAAGATTATAATTTGTACCTTAAAATCCTTAAAAATTTTAAAGATTAAGAATCTTAAGGGTATTGTCTTACAAAGGCCTCACAGGAAGCCCAAGGAAGAAGATAATTTACATTAAAAAATTTGTGAAGGTGGCTTTTCGAATACAATGAATTCCAATAAAATTCATAGGAAACTCATAAATTTTATAGGGAACTTTAGTAACAGAACGACTGCTTGCCAATTTGGACTAAAAAGAGTCAAGACAGTACAAAATGTAGAGGGCTTTGGACTTTAGAAGTTCTGTTGTTGTTGTCACCACAGATTTTGTTGTTGTTCTCTGCCGTCGAGTTGGCCTCGACTCATGGCAAACACTCCTGGGGTTTCTGAGGCAGTATCACTATGGAAGTAGATTGCCCAACCTTCCTTCCAATGAGTGGCTGGTGGGTTTGAACCTCCAGCCTTCTGGTTGGCAGTCAAGTGCCTTAGGCACTATGCTACCAGAGTCATGATAATACAGATTAACTGTAAATTAGGACTTATTTCTCTCTTACTTGTATCTAATAAATTGCTTTCATATTACCTGAGTTTGAAGTGCTGCTCTCATGAAAACTCTTTTGAGTGGAGTGAAATGTATCTTCTGTGAATTATGTACTGAGATAGAAAGTATAGCTATATATTCCTTTCTACTTGAAGTAAAGAAAGTAAAAAAGCTCACTTCCATTGAGTCAATTGCAACTCATAGTGACCCCCTTTGGGTTTCTGAGGCAGTAAATATTTATGGAAGTATATTGCCCAGCCTTCCTTCTGTGGAGTGGCTGGTGGGTTTGAACCACCAACCATCTGGTTAGCAGTCAAATCCCTTAGGCACCATGCCACCTGAGTTCCTTTTAAAGAAAGACAGATTGAGGAAAATGTGATTTTCCAGAATGTAGTGTCTGTGCCAAGAGAATCAGCACCAGTGTCACACCCAAGAACCAGGTCAAAAGAGCATGTAATTGTGAACTGCAAGATGAAAGAATGAGCTATATTTCCAAGGGGGAAAGCTGATAGGTCAGATTTCATTTTCTCCTTCTTCAATGTTGAAATCTAAGGATTATATGCATCCTAATGACTTAATAATAAGCATTAGGAGCTCTGGTGGTGTAGTAGTTAAGACATTTGGCTGCAAACCAAAAGGTTGGTGATTTGAACCCAACTGCTACTCTGTGGAAGAAAGATGAGGCAGTCTGCTTCTGTAAAGATTTACAGCCTTGGAAACCCAGTGGGGGTTGCTATGAGTCAGAATCAACTTGATGGCAGTGGGTTAATAATAAACTTAATGAAGTAAGTAGTAAACTGATACAGAAGATCCGATGACCAAGATTTGATGGAAGTGGAATGAAGAGGGTGGCCCAGAGGGAAAGACTAAAGGTAGGAATGGAGAAAAGAAAAGCGATGGAGTCTATCTTTGTATTGTATAAAAGTCTGACTTCCCATTATCATGGTGTCAGCAGGGCATGAGTTGGATATCACCTCCTTCAAGAGGCAAAAAGTTTCCACAGGAGTAAAGTTAAAGATGTTTTACCACACTGACTTTTTATATTACCTAAGAAAAGGAGTAATAAGCAAGACTATTGGGAAACAGTTCTCATAAAATTTGATTTGGACTACCATGAGGATAGGCATATAAGTCAATGGAAAAGAATAGAGAATTCAGAAATAAATCCTCATATTTATAGACAATTGATTTTCCACAAGGGTGCCAAAACAACTAAATGTGAAAAGATTAGTCTTTTTGATAAATAGTGCTGGAACAAGTAGATACCCATATACAAAAGATGTCAGTTGGATTCCTACCTCATCCTACATATAAAAATTAACTAAAAATATAAGAGCTATGACAAGAAAACCTTAGAAGAAAACATAGGCATAAATACTCATGACTGTGAATTTGCTAATGGTTTCTTAGACATGACACCACATTTGCAAGTTACCGAAGAAAAATAAATACGCTGGACATCATGAAACATTAAAAAGTTTAGTGCTCCAAATGATACCATAAGAAAGTGAAAAGTCAAGCCACAGACTCAGAGAAAATATGTGAAAATCATATTGGGGTATAGGAGTTTGCTACTAAGATATATAAAGAACTTTACAAAACAATAATGAAGAGACAATTAACCAACATTGG
Source organism: Orycteropus afer afer (assembly GCF_000298275.1). NCBI lineage: Eukaryota > Metazoa > Chordata > Mammalia > Tubulidentata > Orycteropodidae > Orycteropus > Orycteropus afer. The sequence goes on along the minus strand of NW_006923096.1, from coordinate 47,369 downwards.
CAAATGATTTGAATATGACTTTTCACCAAAGATGATATGCAAATGGGCAATAAGTATATGAAAAGATGCTCAACATTACAGTCATCAGAAAAATGCAAATCTAAGCTACAAGGAGGTGCTCTGGTAGCATAGTGTCTAAGGCACTTGCCTGCTAACCAGACGGCTGGCATTTCAAACCCACCAGCCATTCCTGGGAAGGAAGGCTGGGCAATCCTACTTCTGTAGTGATACTGCCTCGGAATCCCAAGGAGGGGTCACTATGAGTCAGATTCCACTCGACGGCACATAACAACAACAAACTACAATGATATGCCTCTTCACACCCACTAAAAACAAACAAACAAACTCACTGCCCTAGAGTAAGACCCAACTTATAGCAGCCCCTCCTTGGGTTTCTGAGGTAGTATCACTATGGAATTAGACTGCCCAACCTTCCTTCCGAGGAGTGGCTGGTGGGTTTGAACTACCAGCTTTTTAGTTAGCAGTGAAATGTCACTAGGCTATAAAGAATAAGACGTAAAAACAAGTGTTTGAAAAGGCTGTGGAGAAATCAGAATCCTCATAGACGACTAGTGGAAATGTAAAATGATGCAACCACTTTTGAAAAGTCTGACAGTTCCTCAAATGGTTAAACAGAGATACTCTATCATCCAGGGGAGCTCTGGTGGAGTAGTTCCTAAGGCATTTGATTGTCATCCAGAAGGCTGGTGGTTCAAACCCACAAGCACTCCTTGGAAAGAAGACTGGGCAATCTACTTCTATAGAGATACCACTTCAGAAACCAAAAGAGGGCTCACTATGAGTCGGATCTGACTCAAAGGCAGTGAGTTTTTTTTTTAATATATATGTGATCCAGAAATTCCAATCCTAATTATATACCCAAAAGACATGATAGCACAAGTCCACAGAAAAACTTGGACATGAAAGTTCACAGTAGCAGTATTCTTCATAATAGACAAAAGATGAAAATACCCCAAATTTCAATCAACTGATGAATGCATAAATAAAATCCTTAGAATGGAACATCATTGAACAATAAAAAGAAATGAGATACTGATACATTCTGTAACATGGACAAATCTTGAAAATATTATGCTCAGTTAAATAAGCCAGTCACAAAGGTCCACACATTATGTGACTCCATTTCTATGAAATGTCCAAAAGAGCCCAATATGTAAAGAATAGAGAAAGAGTAGACGGGTGGTTGCCTAGGCTGGGCACAAGGGGAGGGAAGATTGGGGGATTACTGCTAAAGAGTCTAGGAATTCATTTTGGGATGATGAATATATTCTAAACTTGTGGACTGTGCCAATTAAAGTACAACTTTGTTAATGCAAAGCCATTGAACTGTATACTTCATAATTTTTAATTTTGCATTTAGGCATCTTTATTCTATATTCAAGCTCTTGACTAATGGCTTGACTGAGTAGAGGATTCTAGGTTGAGAATTATGTTCATGCAAATAATTGAAGTCTCTCTATCCTTAGGGCTCTTCCATTCCCAATGCTGTGCCCAACAGGATAATTTGGACCCAGTGTACTGAACCCCTTAATTCTCCAATCTCATGTTTTATTATATACTTTAAATGGATGGATTATATGATACGCTAATTTTATCTCAAGAAAGCTATTACGCCCCTCACGAATTGTGATTTTGTACTAATGATTTGGGGTCCTACAATAGTGTACTGTGTGACTTTGGATTAGTAGCCAGAGTCAAGATGTACAGGAATAAAAAATATGGCCCTCTGCTCCCTCCCCCTTATTCAACATTTTATTGTGATTTGGGGAGAAGTATACAGAGCAAATTGATTTTCCACTCACAGTTCACATATATTTTATTTTTTTGACAAATTATATATCAAACCATCTCTTTTTCATTGGTATCAAGTATACAAAATTAGTTAAACAAATTTATTTTACTGCATTGAGTGGTTTATATTTCCCAAAATTAAGTGATTTTGGCCAAAAACTGATTAAAGATTACCTTATATTTTAGCATAGCCATTTGAGTAGCCATCTAATTTTGATTTGTTTTTAAATGTCCATAGACAGTGTGGTATGCATTTTCATATTCATTATAAATCTTTTTTTTAAATCATTTAAAAGTTTCTTAAATCTGTGGAAATATACATAATAAGTAAGACACGTTCTTTAAGAGTAAATATTTAATAATTATTTACACAGATATTCTATTCTATCCTATAAGGCAAATAATCTATAATTACGGTCCTCTCTCATATGTATCAAGATAACATTGTTTAAAAGCAAACGTAATTAAAGTGGTAGGTAAATAGAACTATGAAAATAACTTTTATGACATGCATGGCAGGGAAAGCGTTCATATAAAGAATTCTTATAAAATAAATTAATATCTACTTTACTATGTTAATAAAAACATTAATCTAGTGTTAAACAGTAGCTATTACACATAGATCAGTGCCCAACATTAAGAAGAAAAGCACCCTTATATATGAATGTTTTGAAAGGAAATAACAAAATAAACTATTAAACACAGTCTATAAGAAGTGGAGAGAGTACACGCAAAAAAAAAAAAAAAAAAGGAGATTACTGAGGTTAGAAGAAGGAAAAGGAAGGAAAATCTTTGAAGACTGAGGAGAAAATGAAACAGAGCTTTAGAAGAAAAGAATTCAGTGGACATATAATCTGTCAGTTTCTTATAAACTGTGAAGAGATGTACATATATATTATCAGTTCAAATTTTGTCAGAATGGATTCAAATAAAACTTTTTTAAAATACATAATTTATTTTGTTGTGTTGCTGAGAATACAAAAAACAAAACATACATCAATACAAATGTCCACAGGTACCATTCGGAACTCTAGTGGCTATGATTATGGTCTTCAAGTTGTCAACCATTCTCACCCTCCTTTTGTGTGTTGTTCCTCCCCCAGTAACATAAATTCATTGTTCCCTAAGGTTTCCAGCCTTTCAGTGTTGCTATTGTGAATGTGATCCCATACAGACAGTTCTTAATCTATAATGCTGAAGGTAGATATTTTTTTAGCAGTTAAATGATTGTTTGGTTTTAAGAAGATTCTGGGATCATTTTTAGGTTAAGGTTGAAACATTATCTCAGGGCGATCATTTCAGGGGTTCATCCACCCTTCAGGGGAAGTCTGAAGGCATGAGCATTTGAAATTCTGCTCTGCATTTTCTCCTTTTTGATCAGGATATTTCTGTAGAATCTTTGATGAAAATGTTCAGTAACAATAGCCAGGCACCATCCGGTTCTGGTCTCCTGGCAAAGGAAAAACAACTAGCTACACATACCATATTCCTTCTGTTCCTGACTCTTCTTTTTCCTCTGCTGTACCTAGGGAAGAGAACAACTGCTGTGCCTTGGATATCCACTTGCAAGCTTTTACAACACCATACTTTACAAATCAAACAAGGATGTAGAATAGAATCACTTAACATGTTATTAGACCAATTAACTGGACTGGTTCATGAAACTATGACCCTAAACCACCAAACCAAGAAATCAAATCCCATGAGGTTTTGGGTTGTACATAAACAACCTCAGCAGCTGCTTTTTTGGGGGGTCATTGTTATAAACATATATTACACAACAACAACAACACACTGCTGTCGACTCGAATCCGACTCAGAGCTACCGCTTCTTGGGTTTTCCAGGTGGTATCATTACAGAAGTAGATTGTCCAATCTTCCTTCTCAGGAGTGGCTAGTGGGTTTGAACAACCAGCCTTCTGGTTAGCAGTCAAATGCCTTAGGCACTACGCTATCAGAGCTCCCATATATTACACAAGTCCTGTCAATTCAACTTTTCAACTTTGCACAGGTATACAACATATTGAGGACAATTACAGTAATCAGTTGTGCACCCCCACCCTTAATTAATGCAGTAGTTCCATCACCATAAATGCAGTCAGTGCCCTTCCCTTCCACCCCTAGTAACCAATAATAGACTTTGTTCTTTAGACATTTGCTTTATCTTGTCTTTTAATATTAGTGAGGTCATACAATACTTGTCCTTTTGTGTGGCTTATTCACACAGCAAAATGTCTTCAAGCTCCATCCGTAATGTACTGTGTATGCATCGAGACTTCACTGCTCCTGTTGGCTGACTAGTATTCCATTGTATGTATGTACCCCAGTTTGTTTATCCATTTATCTGTTGATGGGCATTTAGGTTATTTTCACCTTTTTGCTACTGTGAGTAGTGCTGCTATGAACAACGATATACAAGTCTGTTTGAGAGTCTGTTTTTCAAGTCCTTTTGTTCATACATTGTTGAGTCATACAATAGTTATATGTTTAGTTTTTTGAGAAACAGACACGTTGTTATCAACAATGACTGTATCATTATGCATCTACATCAGCAGTGGGGAAGGGTTCTAAATTCCCCACATCCTCACCAACATCTTTTTTTTTTTTCCTTAACCCTTCTCTAAAAACCAAAAACCAAACTCACTGTGGTCGTGTCAGATCTGAGTCATAGCAACTCCTTTTTTGAGTTGCTGAGGCAGTATCACTATGGAAGTAGATTGCCAAACCTTCATTCGAAGGAGTGGCTGGAGGGTTCGAACTGCCAGCCTTCTGGTTAGTAATCAAATGCCGTAGGCACTACCCCATCAGTGCTCCCTAGGCCTTCTAATGGGAATGAAGTGGTATCTTGGTATCTCATTGTGATTTTGATTTGCATCTCTCTGATGGCTAATGATGCTAAGCATCTTTTCATGTGTTTGGTGGTCACTTTTCTTTGGTGAAATCTCATTGTGAATTCAGGTCTTTGCCCATTTTTGACAGGGTTGTTGTGCTTTTGTTGTAGAAGTTTTATATATATGTTGGTTATTAGATTCTTGGATATATGGTTTCTGAAGATATTCTCTAATTTAGTATCTTGTCTTTACACTTTTATGGTAAAGTGTTTTGATTAACAAAATCTTTTAATTTTTACGGGATCCCATTTTTGTTTATTTTGTCTTTTGTTCTTTGTGCTTTATTATTATGGTAGATAATCCATTGTTGAAAGTTAGGTCTGACAGCACAACCGTTGTTTTTTTTTTTTCTTCCCTAATTATTTCAATAGGAGTCAGCTGAAGGGATCCAGGTAAGGGTGGTTGGAGGGGTCCAACATATAAGGGAGACAAACTTGTCTGTCAGTTTATCCTACTGTGGTGATGTGTTGCTGTGAGTCTTGAGGCTGTGCCACTGTTGTTTCAAACCCAGTGGGGTGCGCATGGTGCACAAGTATCAGTCCAGCTTGCAGACTGAGACAGACTAGGAAGAAGGAAAAGGCTATCTACTTCTCACAGAATTAGCCAGGTTAAACCTCTTGAATAGCAAAGAAACACTGTCTGATACATTACTGTGCAACTTTATGAATAGTCTGGAAACATTGTCCAACATAGAGGAAGAAGATGAGTTATTTAGCTTGGAAAGCTCTCAAAGTA
>NW_006923096.1:36640-39264 GCF_000298275.1 Orycteropus afer afer | reverse complement strand
ATTATCAAAAACATCAGCAAACAGGAACAAATGGTAAAAATTGAGAGAGCACACTTCACCCCGGGAAGCTTAGAGTTTCCTTGAAACAGCCGCTTCAGACCGGTGACTATGTCACGCGGACCCCACCGGGGCTGTCGTGGCAATTGAGAAGAATGGGAATTCCCAAACACTGGATTGTTCTCATGAGGATCCTGTACCTTGACCAGGAGGCTGTCATTCGAACGGAACAAGAGGACACTCCGTGTTTTAAAATAAGGAAGGGAGTAAATCAGGGTTGTATCCTTTCCCCATACTTACTCAATCTATATGCTGAACAAATAATCTGAGAACCTGGACTATATGAAGAAAAATGTGGCATCCGCATTGGAGGAAGAATCATTAACAACCTGAGATACACTAATGATATACATTTGCTTGTTGAAAGTGAAGATGACTTGAGGCACTTACTGGTGAAGACTGAGGAACACAGTTTGCAGTATGGATTACATCTCAATATAAAGAAGAAAAAATCCTCACAACTGGACCAATAAGTAGAATCATGTTAAATGCAGAAACGACTGAGTTTGTCAAAGAATTCACATTGCTTAGTTCTACAATCAATGCCAATGGAAGCAGCTGTCAGGATATTAGAAGACATGTAGCACTGGGCAGGTAGGTTGCGAAGGAACAAGCATATCTCCTTGAAGACTAAGGCGCACCTGACGCTCCTGACACAGGACATGATATTTCCAATTGCCTCATACACACGTGAGAGCTGGACAATGAATAAGGAAGACCGGAGAAGAGTTGATGCTTTTGAATTGTGGTGCTGGCAAAGAATGCTGAAGGTACCATGGAGTGCCAAAAGAACTAACAGATCTGTCCTCGTGGAAGTGAGGCCGAGATGCTCCTTGGAAGCGAGGATGGCCAAACTTCATGTCATCTACTTTGGTCATGTTGTCAGAGGGGACCATTTGCTGGAGAAGGATGTCAAGCTCAGTAACCTGGAGGGTTGACGAAGGAGGGGAAGGCCTTCGACAAGATGGATTGACACAGAGGCTGTGACAATGGGATTAAGTATAGCAAGGATCATGGAGCTGGTGAGGGATTGGGCAGTGTTTTGTCCTGCTGGGCGTGTGGTCGCTATAACTTGGAAATGACTCGACGGTACCTAACAACAACAACAACAATTATTTCATGGTTTTATTTTGCACATTCAAGTTCTGTCATGGATTAAATTGGGTCCCCAAAAAACATGTTGACTTGTCTAGACCATGACTTGCAGTCGTTTGGTAGCTATGTAATGGTATAATCGCTTCTAGGATGTGATCAACCATTAGAAGATTAGGGTTGGATGCAACATCCTTACTCAGGTCATAGCCCTGATCTGATGTATAAGGGGAGATTCTCTGGGGTGTGGCCTGCATCTCTCTCTCTCTCTCTCTTTTTTTTTAAACTTCCAAGAGATAAAAGGATGAGAAGCAAGTAGAGAGGAAGGGACCTGAGTATGCTCAAGAAAGAAGAGTCAGGTGCAGAAAGTGTCTTTTGGACCAAGTGTCCCTGTGCTGAGAACCTCCTAGACCCAGGGAAAAACTGATACCTAGATACATGGGGAGTTCTCCAAGGAACACTGGACCCACAGATGTTGGTTGGAGAAAAGGATTCTCCTCCAGAGCCTACGCAGGGAGAAAGCCTTTCCCTAGAGATGGATCCCTGAATTAGAATTATAGCCTCTCAAACTATGAGAAAGTGAATGTGTTTCTGAAAGCTCCCAACTTATGGTATGTCTTATATCAGAACTAGGTAACTAAGATAGATCTTTCCTCCATATTGAATTTATTTTTGTGTATGGTGTGAGGAATGAATTCTGCTTCTTTATGCTGCAAATTTAATTTTCCCAGCACCATTTATTGAAGAGATTCTGTTTCCCCAATGAATGGCCAGTTGACCATAGTTTTGTGGGTTTATTCTGGACTCTTAATTCTATTTCATTATTCTATGTGTCTATGGTTATATCAGTAGCAGGATATTTTGATTACTGTATAGTATGTTTTAAAATCAGGAACTGTGAGTCCTCCTACTTTGTTCTTCTCTTGCAACATTGCTTTAGCTATTTGGGGCCTCTTGCTATTCCATATAAAGTTGACTATTGATTTTTCAATTTCTGTAAAGAAGGCTGTTTGAATTTTGATAGAGATGACATTGAGTCTATATATCATTATGGATAGTATTGATATTATATACTAGTAGCTTGTTTCAGAAACCTAATAGCTATCCAAAGAGAGAAAACAAGCAGGAGGTGTGATATATAGATCTGGAGTTATTTGAGAGATCTTTCCTGGAGATACAAATTTGGGAATGATTAGCATCTACAAGGTGGAATAGTCCTAATGAAGAAGCTCAAGGACTGAGCCCTAGGAAATTCCAATGTATCAAAAGTGGGTGATGAAGAGGAACCAGTAAAACAGACTGAGATGGAGTGACTAGAAAAGCAGAAAGAAAACCAGGTGGTTGACTGACATCCTGGAAACAAAGAACAGAAATTATTTTCAAGAAGGAAAGAGTTTCCCTTAAATCAAATATTACTGGTAGCTTAGGTAAAATAAGGTCAAAGAAATTGTGTCTAGGTTCAGTAAAACAGAAAT
>NW_006923096.1:33957-35050 GCF_000298275.1 Orycteropus afer afer | reverse complement strand
TTAGCTCAATAGAACTTTAATGATCACTGGCTGGGAGAGGTGAGGGAAGATGTACAAATCTAGGTTGAACACAGGATTTTTAGATGCATTGGTGCCGTAAGCTGCAGGAGCACTGGAAACTGCCTGCCTTCAGGTGGGTCCTCTGAAAACAGGGACTAAACAGAACTGAATTGCTTGGACGGAACTGGGAGGACGCTGAGTCTTACCAATTGGTGGCAGGGAGAAAAGTCATGGAAATTCTGGAGAGTCAAGGAAAGACTGAGGATCTCTTCCAGGTTGAAGAAAACTAAAGAGACCTGTAAGTAAACACAATCCATGATTCTGAATTGGATCCTTTGCTATAAAGGGCACTTAGACAAGTGGAACAACCTGAAAATCATCTGAGGATTAAATAATAGGATGTGTGAATGGCAATTTTCTGATTGTATTGTGCTGTGTAGACATTTCTTGCTTGTAGGAAATATTCACTAAAGTACTCAGGGGTAACAGCAAACATCAGCAATTTACTCTCAAATGGTTCAGGGGGAAATGATTTTTGCAGTAAATTTGCAACTTTTCTCAATTTTAACAGTTTTCAAAAGATAATGAAAAAAATAAACAGAAAAGTGAAAAATCTAGAAAAAAATATTTCTCTTTGAGGAAAGATCTGTAAATCAGTGTTTAAAATTAAAATGATGGAAAATAGCATAATAGTCACAAGCTTCACAGACCCTCTACAAAAAAGAGATGAGAATCCACTTGAAACAGATATATCCTGGGACCCTGAGCTTCAAAGGCAGGGATCAAGAAGTGGGTTTACTACCAACTAGGAGTTCTGGTAGGGTAGTGCCTAAGGCATTTTCCTGCTAACCAGAAGTCTGGCAGTTCAAACCCACCAGCCACTCCTCAGAAGGAAGGTCGGGCATTCTACTTCCCTAGTGATACCACATTGGAAACCCAAGGATGGGTCACTATGAGTCGGGGCTGATTTGAGGGCATAACAACAACACAACAATAAAAGAACCTGAATGAAAACAGTGAATAAGGAGACAAATGGAGCTCTGGACTATTGGCTGTCCTTACAGAGTGGCCATTTTGAAAATTTGCAAGGGGT
>NW_006923096.1:10183-10910 GCF_000298275.1 Orycteropus afer afer | reverse complement strand
AAACTAAGTTCTAAGTTTCTTTTTGATGCCTGACTTTGATCGTGATCGCATGTAGCAGCAGTCAGTCTACAACGGTATGATTCAATTTCAGTTTCCAGTCTTTCTTTGTTTTGTTTTTCATTCTGCAATTTAGAGGTTAGCATTACATTCTCATTTGTCAGAAGATTAAGGGGTCCGCCAGACTGAGATACTGTCTCTGTTAGAATTTTCTCATTCTGTCTGATTGTCTTTTGAAGATCATCAGTTTTTTCTGTTAGCATTGCTTTCTCAGTTTTCAGAACTTTAAGCCTTCCATGATACTGAGATACTGTTTCTGTTAGAATTTTCTCAATCTGTCTGATTGTCTTTTGAAGATCATCATTTTCTTCTGTTAGCATTGCATTCTCAGTTCTCAGAACTTTAAGATTTCCACAATACTGAGATACGGTTTCTGTTAGAATTTTCTCATTCTGTCTGATTGTCTTTTGAAGATCATCAATTTTTTCTGTTAGCATTGTTTTCTCACTTTTCAGAAATTTAAGCTTTCCACAATAATGAGATACTGTTTCTGTTAGAATTTTCTCATTCTCTTTGATTGTCTTTGGAAGATCATCATTATTTTCTTTTACCATTGCAATGTCCTCAGAATATAATTTTTCTTTATCTTGGTTCTGGTTTTTTAATGTATTTACTTCCACTTTTAGCATGTCAATTTCATCTTGCAACATGTGGATTTTATGCAATAGCT
>NW_006923096.1:8357-9683 GCF_000298275.1 Orycteropus afer afer | reverse complement strand
ATGGCAATGAATTTGGTTTTCTGATGTACTGGTCTGACAGAGGCCAGTGAAACTCCCAAGACTTTTGCCCCCAGATACCCTGTAAACTGAATTCATCCCTATGGCTCAACTTTCAGGCAAATGTGGTCATTGTTAGGTGCTGTCAGGTCAGTTCTGACTCATAGTGACCCTATGTATGACAGAACGAACCATGGCCCAGTCCTGCGTCAGCCTCACAATCCTTACTATACTTGAGTCCATAGTTGGCAGCCACTTTGTAAATATATCTCCCTGAGGGCCTTCCCTTTCTTTGCTGACCCTCCACTTAATCCAGCATGATATCCTTTTCCAGGGAATGATACCTTCTGACAACATGACCAAAATAAGTGAGACAAAGTCTAGACATTTTTGCTTCCAAGGAGCATTCAGCTGCACTTCTTCCACGATGGAGCTCTTAGGTTTTGTGGCCATCTACAATATTTTCAATATTCTTTGCTAACACCACAACTCAAAAGCATCAACTCTTCTTCAGTATTCCTTATTCATTGTCCAGCTTTCACATGCATGTGTAGTGACTGAAAACACATGGCTTGGGTCAGGTGCACTTTAGTTCTCAAAGAGACATCTTTGCTCTTCAACACTTGAAAGTGGTCTTTTGCAGCAGTTTTGCCCAAGGCAATATATCATGTGATTTCTTGACTACTGCTTCCATGGATCTTGACTATGGAACCAAGTAATATGAAATCTTTGACAATTTCCATCTTTTCTCCTTTATTGCAATGCTGCTTATTGGTCCAGCTGGGAGGATATTCATTTTCTTGATGTTCATGTGTATCCATACTGCAGACTGGAGTTTCAAATTTCATAAGTAAGTGCTTCAAGTCATCTTCACTTTCAGCAAGCAAGGATTTGTCATATGTATATGGCAGATTGTTAATGACTCTTCCTCCAATCCCGTGCTGCATTTTTCTTCTTATAGTCCAGTTTCTCAGCTTATTTGCTCAGCATACAGAATGAGTAACTATGGTGGAAGGATAAACCCTGATGCACTCCCTTTCAGATTTTAAACCACGCAATATTCCTTTATTCTGTTTGAACGGCAGCCTCCTGGTCTAAGTACAGGCTCCTGAAGAGCACATTCAAGTTTCTGGAATTCCCATTATTCTCAATGTTACCCATAATTTGTTATGATTCACAAAATCAAGTGCTTTGGCATAGTCAATAAAACACGAGTAAACATATTTCTGGTATTCCTTGCTTTTAGCCAAGATCTACCTGACATCAGCAATGATATCCCTCATTCCACATCCTCTTCTGAATCCAGCTTGCATTTCTGGAAGTTCCCTG
>NW_006923096.1:6273-8110 GCF_000298275.1 Orycteropus afer afer | reverse complement strand
TGTGTATTCCCTCCATCTTCCTTAGATGTTCCTGCATCATTCAATTTTTTTCCTGTAGCAGCTTTCAATACTGCAACTCAAGGTTTAAATTTTTCATTCAGTTCTTTCAGCTTGAGAAATGCTGATTGTGCTCTTCTCTTTTGGTGTTCTAACTCCAGATCTTTGCACTTTTCATTATAATAATTGACTTTGTCTTCTCAAGCTACTCATTGGAATCTTCTGTTCAGCTCTTTTGTCTTGTCATTTCTTCCATTTTCTTTAGCAACTCTCCATTCAAGGTCAAGTTTCAGAGTCTCTTGTGGCATCCATTTTGGTCTTTTCTTTCTCTCCTGTCTTTTTAATGACCTTTTACTTTCTTCATGGATGATGTTCTTGATGTCATCCCTCAATTCCTCTGGTGTTTGGCCAACGGTATTTAATGCATCAAATCTATTTTTTTAGATGGTCTAAACATCAGGAGTGATATATTCAAGATCATATGTTGGCAATTGTGAACATATTTTAATTGTCTTCAACTTCAACTTGAACTTGCCTATGAGCAACTGATAGTCTATTCCATAGACAGCTCCTAGTTTTGGCTGAAGACATGGAGCTTTTCCATTGTCTCTTGCCACATATGTATTCAATCTGATTCCTGTGTACTTCATCTGGCAAAGTCCACATGTAGAGCAACTGTTTGTGTTATTGAAAAAAAAAAAAGTATTTGCAATGAATAAGTAGTTGGTCTTGAAAAATTCTATCATGCCATCTCCAGAGTTATTTCTATCACTAAGTCAAATTTTCCAACTATCAGTGATTCTTCGTTTTCAACTTTTGCATTCCAATCACTGGTGATAATTAACACATCTTGATTGCACTTTACAGTGTTCATTTTGGCACATTTTCTTCATCTGACCCTGTGTTTGGCTTTCATCTCTTTTTACATGTTCTAAAACCAATGTCTTTCCTCTTGGAGCTCTATCACCCTGATTATGCTCTGTCTAGGCTACTGAATTTACTTTCACCTTCAGACAGCTATCAGAAATCATAGGAGATAAAAAGGACAGCATTTGTCCAGTGATAAAATTCAGATGGCAGGAAGGGATAGGAAAGAAGGATAGACAGAAACAGTAAAACAGGGAGCAAGTGGGAAGAGTGCTGTTACATTGAGGTTGCAATCAATGACACAAAACAAAATGGGCATGAATTGTTGAATGCCAAACTATTAGTTCTGTAAATGTCCACCCACATCACAGTAAGGGGTAAATAAAAGAATCTTGGAAAAATCTTTCTGCAAATTACAACAAACCTAGAGGATATAAAATAAAGAATTAATACATTTGACTACATTTGAAAAATCAATACCTTTCACATTAAGAAAATCAATTTGATAGCTAGGTTATACAGCTGTCCTACAATAAGAGCCTTCACTGTGAACATATTAAATTATTAAATATGTTACCCTCTCAAACACATGAAATCATTATGATATAAAACACATTTTTAACAAATACTAGGAGCTCTGGTAGCGTAGTACCTAAGGAATTTGACTACTAACTGGAAAGCTGATGGTTCAAACCCACAAGCCACTCTTAGGAAGGAAGGTTGGGCAATCTACTTCCATAGTGATACCACCTCAGAAGCCCAAGGAGGGGTCACTAGGAATCAGATCTGAGGCGATGGCAGTGAGAGAATTTTGGAAATTCCCAAATAATACTACATTCTTCTGAAATTAAATTAATTCCAAATGGGTTTATAGTTAGTATCTAATCTATACAGCCAATCCATACCAACAGCTTTAGCTCTGTACATATTTTTTTTACAATTGCTCCTGCTTGTTTACATGGCTTATTTTTCT
>NW_006923096.1:2947-3421 GCF_000298275.1 Orycteropus afer afer | reverse complement strand
CTAAGAAGGACATGCTGCTGAAAGAGACACACACACCTAAGAGACACATGCTGCTGGGAAAGAGATGCAAGAGACATGCATTGCTGACAGACACAGTGAAGGACATGCATGGCTGGGAGAGAGATTGTGAGAAATTGTCAGCTGAGAGATGGCAGGCTGGGAAAGAGACTGGGCATTTTTCCTGAACTTGAATTGTAGCCTGGTGTTCCCTAACAAACCCCATAATCTGTGAGTTCTGTGTGACTACTTCAGTGAATGATTGAATCCAGGAGAAAGGTGGTTAGTGATGCGGGAGGGATGGTTGGTGTCAGGGTTGGTGAAAGGGCTGGAGGAAGGCAGCATGTTTGACCTCCCAGGAATAGGCCTTTGTCTACTAATGATGGTGACTCTCTCTTTCTCTTGTGTGGTTAGAGGAGGTCAGGAGATGTGGCTTCCTTGCCTCTTTAGCACATAGCTATTTGACATATATTTTAA
>NW_006923096.1:0-482 GCF_000298275.1 Orycteropus afer afer | reverse complement strand
ACTCTAAGGCAAAGGGTTTACTTTATGTATGAGAACGACTCAGAATACAATATTCTGTAATCCTTTTCCATTTTACTTTTCTTTCTACACGCATTTTAAAAATAAAAATGAGTTCTTAAATATTCTAGTTTGAGAAAAATAGTCATTTTGTATTTTGCTGGTGGAATTGTAAGTTAATATAAACTTTGTGAAAAGTAATTTAGAACTATGGATGAAAGACTTTTTTTAAAAGTTTCTATATTTTAATCAAGTAATTCGGTATTGAAAAATTTATTGACAAGTAAGTCATCAGAAATGTAGAAAAAGATTTATATTTATATAAAAGATACTCCTAAAAGGACTAATAATGCTGCTCTTGTTGTTAGGTGCTCTCAAGTCAGATCCAACTCATAGGGACCCTATGTAAAACAAAATGAAACACTGGCCAGTCCTGTGCCAGCCTCACAATCCTTGCTCTGCCTGAGCCCACCATAGCAGCCACT
>NW_006923095.1:76675-80007 GCF_000298275.1 Orycteropus afer afer | reverse complement strand
GGAAACGACTCGACGGCACTTAACAATAACAACAACAACCACAGTCAACATCCATGGAAGAAGCAATCCATAAAGCAGACAGCCTACTGCACTGGTCAAATCTGCTACAAAAGAACAGTTTAAAGTTTTGCAACACAATGCACTGCCTTGGAGTCAGTACTGACTCAGAGTGACCCCTCCTTGGGTTTCCTAGGTATATCACTACGGAAATAGATTGCCCAGTCTTCCTTCAGAGGAGTGGCTGGTGGGTTTGAACTGCCAATCTTCTGGTTAGCAGTCAAATGCCTTAGACACTAAACCACAAGAGTTTCTGTTTAAAGTTTTATGATGTGAAAATATCACTTTGAAGACTAAGGTGTGCCTAACCTAAGCCTGGTACTTCAGTTTCTTCATATGCATGTGAAAGCTGGTCAATGAATGAGAAACACTGAAGGAGAATTAATGACTTTCAATTTCAGAGTTGGTGACCAATACGGAAAATGCCATGGACTACCAGAAGAACAAACAAATCTGTCCTGGAAGAGGTAAAGCCAGAAAGCTCTTTAGAAGCAAGAATGCCCAGACTTTGTCTTACCTACTTTGGTCACATTGTCAGAAGATGCCAGTCCTTGGAGAAGGATACTGTGCTTGGTAAAGTAGAGGATCACTGAAAAAGGGGACATTGATAAGGTGGCTGCAGTGATGAGATCAAGCATAGGAAGGACTGGGAGGAGGGTGTGGACTGGACAGTGGTTTGTTCTATTGTACATAGGGTCGCTGTGAGTTGGAGACAGCTGGAATGCACAATGGTCAGGATACGAAAGAAATGGATGTTGCCTAGCTCCCATTAGCAAATATTTTTAGGAAAAATACCAAAAACCAAACCCCCTGCCATCAAGTCTATTCTGACTCCTAGCTACCCCACTGGGTATTCAACACTGTAAATCTTTAGGAAAGTAGATTTTCGCATCTTCCTTCTGTGGAGCAGGTGGTGGGTTTGAACCACCAACCCTTTGATTAACAGTCAAATGTCTTACCCTATAGGCCACCAGAACCCTTTCTTTCAAGGAAGGCTGCAATAAATCAAAAGGAGAATTGGGAAACAGAACTTCAAATTCAGATGAAAATCAGACTTGCTAGATGTATTGAAACTGAGAGAGCTCTAAATCAATTCTCTGGAAATAATTGTTAAACCTTGAACCAAAAATATCTCCATGAAGCCACTAACTCACTGCCATCAAGTTGGATCTGACTCATAGTGAGTTAAACTAAATAATAATTGAGCTCAATTAATAAAAAAAAATTGCCTTAATCATTTCACATTTATAAAGAATTTCATATATGAGTTTAAACTGACAACAGTTAATTTAAAGAACAAATGAGAACTTTAAAGGACAGAGTCTAAGTTAATGATTATGTAATAATACAAGTAGGATTAGTGAAACATTGTATAGTATGTAACCAATGTCACTGTACCACCCAAAGAGAAATATAGATGTATGTTTGGTTGTGTATATAGCCACACACCAAAAAAAAAAAAAAAAAAAAGCCAGCTAAAGCTGTAAGAGTTGGAGGAAATGTGAGCTTCCTACTACAAGAGTGAAGAAGTTTTATAATTTAATTAATTATATTTTATCTGTATGCCTTAATAAAACAGAAATATATCGATACTTTTAGAATATAACAAAACCTAGGGATTCTACAACATATTATCCACAATGACCAGGATTAAATACAAAATTACTAAATATAAAAATATATAGGAAATCCCCACCTATTCTCAAAAGAAAACATAATCAATAGAAACAAAACCCTAGGTGGCACAGATATTACCATTAGAAGAAATATATATTGACACCATTTTTATAAATATTCACTTTGTATAATTTCCCCTCTTCTCTCAAAATCAAATTTTAAGACTGAGGAGAAAATTTAGAGAAAGAACCCCTCAACCAGCCACACACTAGTTTTGTGTATGTCCATTCACACCCCTCTGTGCAACATCCTTGGACAGATCGCCCAGGTACTTTCTAATACGACTTGAAATTTACTCTTACACATGCCCTCTCTGAATTGAAAGCAGCAATAGAAACATTTCAATTGTTCCTTCTACATCATGATATTTTAGAGGTTCAATTTCTCTTAAAATCTAAAAATCCTATCACTTCAAGTAAAAGGAAAACAAAAGTAAAGTTTTTATTTTTTTCAAGTTATTGCAAAGACTTGTTCAGTGGGATCATATCTACTCAATGTGGTAGTTCCTGAAGCCATCTATCATCTTTATAGCCCTCAGAAAAGTTTGCTGTATTTTTTATGTTGGAAGTACTCATGCATTTCACCTTTTAACTGAACACCTCATTGACAATTTATCCTCTGCTGACCTACGAGATCTTTGATATATAACAACCCCCCTGAAAAAATAAATAAATAAAAATCTTCTTTGATTTGATTATGACTCATAGTGATCCTACTGGACCCAGTAAAACTGCAGTGTAAAGCTTTCAAAGCTGTGATCTTTGCAGAGCCAACTGCCGCTTCTTGCTCCTGCAGCTGCTGGTGGGTTCTAACCACAGATCCTTTGGTTAGCATCCAAGTCACTCACCACTGCACCACCGGTGCTGCTGTTCTACAGAGCAGAGGATTTATATGCTCTCAGTCCAGGTTTTCAAAGAGGTTTTCTTAAGTATTCCCAAGTGAAGTGATTTTTGCTTAATAAAAGTTAGACTTTTTGTAGCAACATTCATGTTTCTTAATTTAGTCTCCAAAAAATGCATTGACAGTAGAACCTCTCTGAAAACAATATATATATATATATATATATATATATATATTTTTGAAGTGAAGCCACTCTTGCAGATACCCACTGATGGAGTCCATGTACAGATACCATTGCCATTTCTCCAAGAGTGAAGATTCGGAGCTGGGAATGAAAAATCACTATATCTTTGTCTTTACTTTTAGTGACTGGCTCATTGTTGTAAATAAGAAAAATGTTAAAATTTTAGCACAATTTGAAAATCTCTCAAATGACACTGCTTGCTATGTTTTAATGAAATCTATTGATTTATCCACCTGGATAGAGAATTGTTTGCTTTTTCTCAATTTACTACAAAATATCTCTTCTGTAGGGTGTGACATGTCATTACCAATGTATCTACCTACCATGCCATTTGAGAGTGAAGACTTTTCGTTTTCTCACAGCCCAGGTTGTGGCAGCCTTGACTCACTATATGTGCTGGGGTTATTAGATCCTCAACAATGGCCGTCGGTCCATATCTGGACATAGATTTTGCTGTCAAAGAATTTGCTTTCTAGCCCATTGCCTTGAATAAAACTTTTACAAAAAAAAAAAA
>NW_006923095.1:66407-68265 GCF_000298275.1 Orycteropus afer afer | reverse complement strand
AATGTTGTTGTTTCACTTTGGTTAAGTTTACTTTTGCCAAATATAGGGGCTTTTCCATATTTTCAAATGAATTATGGTTTTTTTTTTTCAATGAAAATAAATTATTAAAGGGATTATTATTTTTCAAACCTAATCCTCAGAAAAATATGTGAACAATTATATTTACAATTATTTCCCTCTAGTTCTAAATATTCAGTTTTATTAGCCACAGGAAAATCAGAGGCCTCAACTTATCTCATCTTATTAATGGTGAGTCATGAATAACTTTTTGATAAGAAACTTGAAATGAGACTTAACTTTCCTAAAGTATGGCATGGTGAGTAATGCTTTTATTGGAGAGCAATTGACCATCAATACAGTTGTTTTAAATAAGAAGTTAATTATTAAAATTATACTGAAAGCTAAATATGTTGCTGAAAAAAAAATGAATTGCATTTTGAGGGCTCAGAAACAGAATAAAGAGAATATTTTAAATTTTAAGTAATTTGCTTCTTGAATGAGATAATGAAAAACTATGTAAAACTACATACTATTGGTTGCCTAATACAATTTTCACCAGTTGTCAGTCAGTTTGTAATAGTGTGGTTGTGTGTGTGCTGTTGTGCTGCTGGAATCTATGTCACTGATATTTGAAATACCAGAGGGTCACCCACAGTAGGCAGGTTTCAACAGAGCTTCCAGATTAACAAAGAACAGGAAGAAAGAAGAGACAGTCAACTTGGTAAAACATTAGCCACTAGAAACCTTATGCATAGCAGTGAAGCAGTGTCTGCCATTAGGCGCCAGAAGATGAGCCCCTCAGGTCTGAAGACACTCAAAATATGACTGAGAAGAGTCATCACCTCAACAAAGAGATAACTTTAACTAATAGCGTAAAGCTACGGCTTCAGTGATAAAAATTAGGCCAGAGATGGTATGATTGTATTTTGCAGGACCAATGACTTATTCATTGCAAATACCCCTTTTCAACAACATAAATGGCAGCTCCAAACAGACATCACCAGACAGAATATACAAGACTCTAGTAGATTACACATATGGAAGAAGAAGACGGAGAAGTGCAATATCATCATTCAGAGCAAAGCCGGGGACCAACTATGAAACAGACCACCACTTGCTCAAAAGCAAGTATAAGTTGAAGCTGAAGACGATTAAAACAAGTCCACAAGAGCCAAATAATGACCTTGGATATATCCTACTTGAATTTTGAGACAATTTTATGATTAGATTTGAAGTATGGAACAAAAATAGCCAAAGACCAGATGAGTTGGGCATGACATTGAGAATATAATTCATGAAGAAAGAAAAATGTCATTAAAAATAAGAGAAAGGAAGAAAAGACCAAAATGGATGTCAGCAGAAACTCTGAAACTTATTCTTGACTGGAGAGTAGCTAAAGCAAATGGAAGAAACAACAAGATAAAAAGCTGAACTGCAGATTTCAAAGAGCAGCTCGAGAAGACAAAGTGGTTTATTATAATGAAATGTGCAAAGACCAGGAGTTAGAAAAACAAAAAGGAAGAACATGCTCAACATTTCTCAAGCTCAGAGAACTGAAGAAAAAATTCAAGGCTTGAGTTGCAATACTGAAGGATTCTGTGGGCACAGTATTTAATGATACAGGAAGCATCTGGTGAAGGTGGAAGAATACACAGAGTCACTGTACTAATAATAATTGTTTGGCTTTTTAAGGAGTTGGCATATGATCAAGAACCAATGGTCCAGAAGGCAATCAAAGCTGCATTGAAGTTATTGCCAAAAAACAAAACTCCAGTCACTGAGATGTTTTAACAAACAGATGCAACACCAAAAGTGCTCCCTCATTTATGTCAAAATATTTGGAAGATGTCTACCTGGC
>NW_006923095.1:60900-65517 GCF_000298275.1 Orycteropus afer afer | reverse complement strand
AGAGTTCTAGAAGAATCAGCAAAGGTGTCTTTGAGGAAGGGCAGCCAGGATGCTCCTTAGAAGCAAGCATGGTGAGACAGCTTCTTATATTTTGGACATGTTATCAGGAAGCACTGTTACCTGGACAGTGAAATCTTGCTTGGGAAAATGCATGGTCTGTTAAGAAGAGGAAGACATTCAATGAGAAGTCTTGACACAGTGACTGCCACAATGGGCTCAAGTATAGCAATAACTATGAGGATGGTGTGATACCAGGTAGTGTTTTGTTATGTTGTGCATGAGGTCTCTATTAGTCAAAACTGACCCAATAGCACCTAACAACAATATAGTTTGGCTAATCCAATTATATGGGACACCAGATTCTTCTTGGCCAGTGAAAAGCTTATAAGTTAGTTAGACTACACATTGAAAATCAGGTCAGTGTAGCATGATGATTGCTCTGTCATTCTATCTGCAGTATTATCAGCCATATTGTCAGACATATTTTGAAGGGATTTTTTATGTTGTAATATTCCATACATATGAACAAATGCTCAAAGACAAGACCAGCCTTATTTATGTCTGTCAATTGTGGGGTTATTTGGAAGTCAAATCCTTGTCTAAATGAGGTGACTAAAATCCACTAGTGTAATATAAACGCTTTTAATAGGAATGTTTGTTCAATGGGATTTCTAGAGTCTCTAGAGTAATTTTTGGTGCCATCTGTTTCAACTCTTTGGCCAGGAAGAGCTCAAGTACATGGCTCAACATTCAATTTTTTTTTCCTCAAACAAGTTGATTTTCCATATAAGAGTACATTTCCATATGGGCCTGCAGGAAGTGAATGGTACAACGTTGCCTATTTTTTGCTAGGGTAAGGAACAGTTTGACTATTTCAAACCAGTTCTCAATTAATGAATTGTTATAAATGGATACTTTCTAAATTCTAGGTGATCTTAAAATTGTTCACAAATAAGAAGGTTTTGATCTTCTGCAAGGCATTCATTTGCTAATTTTGTGTAATACCCAGAATCCTCAAGCAAAATTGTGCATTGCTCAAAATCAGAGCATCTATTTGGACTTGTCCAACCACCAGTGAGGTTAAAGCAAGACAACAAGTAAACAACTAAAAAATAAAGTGGTAGTTCAGGAATTATCAAATGCTTACTTGAAGGTTTTCTCAAAATCGGTAGTAACATTAGTTATAAAGTTTTAATTCAATAATGGGGCAGCAAAAGTGTCTTAGTGTTCTCTCACACAACAGGGAGAGGGATGTCGAAATGTCAGCACTAGCTATGGATTCGGAGATCTGAAACATAGTGCCTAAGGCATTTGACTGCTAACCAGAAGGCTAGCAGTTCAAACCCACCAGCCACTCCTTGGAAGGAAGACTGGAGAATCTACTTCTGCAGAGATATCTCCTCAGAAACCCAAGGAGGGGTTGCTATGAGTTGGGATCAACTCAATGTCACTGAGTAAGACTATGGATTAGGTTAATATATCAAATGCAGTTTCTCTCCAAGTGTTAGTGGGAATTGCTGAAACAGAAAGAGAAAACCTGAAGAACTCTTGATAACGAAGAAAAAAAAATCTGTTTAAAAGTAATGTAATAAAGTAAATACAAAATAGCAGTTACAAGTAAACCCTTAAACACTTGCATTAGAAGATAAAAACTTGTTAAAGAATAGTACCACAAGTACACAAGGAATTTAATAAGCAAGTAACTACAATGGCCAAACCATGCACACAAATATTAGAAATTTTCATGAAGCCTTTTTCCACGGTCTTGGATTCAGCTGCTTTCATGTGCTTCTGGCCATGAGGGCATTCAAAGATGTTTTCTCGTTTCTGCTCTCTGACTAGAGTATCAAGGTACAGGAATTCATAGAAAAGGAGCAACAAACAGAATAATTTAGCATCCAGAGTCTACAATGCATGAACAGGATTCTTCAAAGATGTACAAGTATCAATAAGAAAGCTTAGAATATGTCTATATTTTGACATAACAGAACGAGACAATGCACCAAAAATATTTTACGTATATTACTTCCTATTTCCATACCTTGTCTCATCTCTTGTAGTCACATTGCTTATGATCATTTGAATTTAATGTTGTAAACAATCTCAAGTTGCTGTGGCAAAAACAACTTTATTAGCCTTTAATTTTATATTTTATATCCTTTCATTTTCAGGCAGAATCTGAGTCTGGATTTTCATATTGTAGCAATTTTTAAAATTTTAAATTACCCTTAGATTTGTAGTCTATGCTACTGAATTCTGACTATGACCTTATTATTTTCCTAGTTCTCTTTATAATACATTCATTATTTTTACTCTTTTCTTCACTTATGTTTTACCTATATTTATCCTTTTTTAATTACATAGAACTTGATTTCTAATTTTCATAGACCTTCAGCTATTTACACAGACGTTTTATTTCAAATCCCTTTTTTTACCTTTCTGCCTTCTCTCATTCATTCTCTTCTTCTCCTCTGAAACGTTGCCATCTAACCATCTAATCTTCCTGTTTCTCCCTAAACCTCTTCTTATGGAGTTTCTGTCCCTTAGTCTCTCTTCCTTAATTCTCTCTCTCTCCCCGAGCCTTGCCATCTCTTGTTCTTTCTCCCTTTCTTCGTCTCAATCTCTCTAACCTAGTCTACACCTTCAAGTTTCCCATTTGTTTTCTTTGATATTCTAGCATTACAAGAAATTCTATCTTAGGCCAATTATTTTTCCTCTTAAGAAAATATATATTATCAATCTTTCTGTTTTATTTTTCTGGCCATTTTACATATAGTTCTTAAATTGGCCAAATGTTTTCAGTGAATCAAGAAAGTAAAACTTATTTGCAAATGACATCTAAAAAAAAAGAACAACTTATAATAATAATACTAAAAATGAAAGACTTAATGGGAATTAACTATAAAAGTAATGTAAAACCAATAAAGTAAAAATTTTAGATAAAAATATCTAAAGCATAATGATTAGTAAACTACATGATAATTTTGTGTTTTTTTTGTGTATGGCTTCATTATGAGTTGAAGTTCAATGGATGGCTCTGATAACAATAACATGAGTAATTCCCTGCTTAAAATAATTGGAAACAAAGTGTGTTTATTGTTTAATCTCAGGCAAACTTACTGACATATACAATTGAATTCAAAGAAAATTTGTTATTTCTCATGATTTGAACATGTTTTATGTAATTTAAAATGGTTTTATTTCTTCCAGGAGTGAATTATTGTTCTTCTGGTATTCCATTGTACATTCTTCACCAATAACATAATTCAACTATATCAATTATTCTTCACTCTTTTTTCCTTCTCAAGCTCCCAGATGCATATGAGGCAACTGAAAAGACTGCGGGTTGGGTCAGGTGTGCCTTACTGCTCAAACTAACCTCTTTGCTTTTTAATACATAAAGAGGTCTTGTGCAGTAGATTTGCCCAATACAATATTGTTTTTGATTTATTGACTGCTGTTTCCAGGGTCATTGATTACATAGTCAAATAAGAAGAAATCATTTGAAACAGTTGTTTTCTTATTTTAGGCTTCACTGTCTACATTATTTACTATGTTTTCTTTCATCTTAAAAAGATTTTGTGTGGAGAGATATTTTCAAAACTCTTGGAGCAGTATGGGTTTCAAAGTTTCATTACGAAATAATTGGTTAATCTAAATATATTTACATATGTTCAATTTGGCTTCAGTATTTTGAAAAACAGGAGGTAATTTAATATATTCCTTCTAACTTTTATATTTTCTTGGTTAATAGTTTAGTTTTTTCCTCATGCTGTTTTTTTTTTTTTTTCCTGTTTGAGGTTATTCTTGATGCTTTAAAATTAGTTTTAAAGTTAATTTATAACAATTAGAGATATCAATATGCGAATTTTGGACATTTCTTTCTTCATGGTAACTGCAAGAGTGAGTGGAAAAACAGCTTGTTTGGCTGCCTCATCTGCAGAAATGTTTACCTTAATTTTCTCAGTCTTAATTATTTCTGAAGGTCAGTAGCTTTGAGTAAATTTGGCAGAGGGCTTGATCATTTCTGGAGCCATGCCTCTACTATTTTAAGTGAAAACATACGAGTTTAGTCTGGGTGCTAGCAGGGAATCAGTTCTTTTTAGTTTAGTTTTTTTATTTCTCCTTATTATTGCAGCTGTCCCTTTGTTGACCATGATCAGCACATTATTGAGGGAGTCTATGAAGTTTCTTCTTCAAGGCTGCTTAACACAAAGCCTGATATGAAAGATTATTTATTTATTTATTTTTGCATTGCCTGGGTGTTTTCTAGACAGCGGGGGTCTAGTAAAGCTATAATATGGGATTTAAACTTTTTTTTAGTCCTATAAGCCTTCTACTTCTTATCATAATGAAATCTATTAAAATTACTATTTTTCTTCAAATAAAACACATTTCACATATTATCCAGTTTAATAAATTAGACAAAGTTTACCATTAAAAAATTGCTTTCATGTTTGACATTGCAATAATGAATTCATTTTTATGAATTCCTGGGAATATTAGAACTATTTACATAAAATCTCTTATATTTAAACCAGTCACAGTAAGTTCCTTGAAGCAATACTGTTGTTTAAAATAATGGAGTGATTGCATTGTAGAATTTTGCAAGACAAA
>NW_006923095.1:54465-55222 GCF_000298275.1 Orycteropus afer afer | reverse complement strand
TAGTGATACTGCCTTGGAAACCCAAGGAGGGGTCGCTATGAGTTGGGTCCCACTCGAGGGCACATGACAACAACAGTGGCTGTAACAACAGGCTCAAATATAACTACAACATTGAGAATGTTACAGGATTGCACAACATTTTGTTCTGTTGTTTATAGGGTCTCTATGAGTCAAAACTGTCTCAATAGTTCTTAGTAAAAATAACTATTTAATAATACTATCTGGAGTTAGAAAATACCACATTTCCTTACTCTATATTTTAAATTCTTTATAGGATCTTTTGGAGCAACAATTTAGAATAATTTGTCCATTTTTAAGACTTTGCTGTACTAACAAAAATAAATAATTTGTCTCTTTTACAGTGAATATTTCAAATATACCATTATATCAAAATTTCTCAAACTTGCTATTAGAAGCTTGGACAGAAGATGCAGTTTTTCTAAACTTGAAGACTGCCTTTGAGAAATGACAACAAAAACAACTAACATGTGTTAGTCCTCGCATCCTGATAGCAGATAAAAATTCAAATGCAAAAAAAGAAAATAAATGACATATATTGATCACTCTGTGAGGAGAGCTCAAAAACCTGGCTTATACAATACCATACAAGACAAAACATTTGAGGGTTTCCTTTGAAATCTAATTCTTTTTGCTGGCTAAAATCTAGGCTCTTATTTTAAATACAGTAATCTTCTTTATTGGAAAATACTTAAAAGAGACTACTGATTTAACTAAGTGTTGTTATAAAGCACAAAAA
>NW_006923095.1:49878-50565 GCF_000298275.1 Orycteropus afer afer | reverse complement strand
TGAAATGGGGATATGATCTGAGAGGTTATTTGCCCTAAGATGATCTCTGAAAGTTTTTCAAGGAGACACAGAACCCAAGTGGTTCACTGATATCAATCCTGAATTCTCAACACTCTGACACCAGCTTGTCAATATAATTAAAGGTACATACTCGGTTAGAAGTAAAAACAAGACATTTTCTTGTGGAATAGACAACTCAAGTTTGGAAATATCAAGAAGCTCCAAAACATTCTAGGCTTACGGGAGGTGGAGAGGGTCTACCTGTGAAGATTTCAGGAATTTTAAGTCAAGCACAGAAGACAATCACAAAGTGGTACCAAATATTTATTCTCTGTAATGTCAGCTATTTCTAAGGCAAGTCTTCAGGAACAGTCTAAACTTTCCAAGGACATTCTATGAAGGCAAAACTATATACATAAATAAATAACATGTTTTGGCCAATAGCCTTCCATATTCTTCCAGCAGAGTAAGTCAAGGTTCATGTCCTTATATGAAAACTGAAGCAGGAAAAAATGTAAATTGATTTCAAACTTTTTTTTTCAGCCATTTTATTAATATCAAGCACCTCAAATTTATATTGTTCCAACAATAGTTAAGCATTCTGTTGTTAATTGCAAGGTGGGAAGTTTGAATATATGAGCTGCTCCATAGGAGAAAAGAACAGGTAATCTGTTCTCATAAAGATTA
>NW_006923095.1:47186-47753 GCF_000298275.1 Orycteropus afer afer | reverse complement strand
TTAAAGTAACTGTTCTATTGTTTGATTAGAGTATATCTCTGTGCAGTAGTTTTACACCTAGACCCTGATGGTTTTAATCTCTCTAAGAAAGGGAGAGAGTTAAAAGGAACTCTTTTTCCATCTACCCACACCATTCTTTTACCATCTATGTATGCCCCAGTATAAGGAAGAGGAAGGTCAGGCCATTGGGAAGGTTTAGGCTCCCCTCCCCGAGGAGGATATCAAAGTCTACCACTAATTTTGTAAGCTACATTAGGAGGAGGCTTAATTGTAGGTGGCAGCCACTTAGCCCAGGGTTTCTTCCTATCAGGAGTAAACACTTTTCTATGTTGTGCTGCAAGTGTTGGTATTGTAGAAGGTTGAGTAGCCATGAGATCTTGCCACCAATGTGAATTCTCAATGTCTTTAGGATTCCCAGGGGCCTTTCCAGCTCTGGCTCATCATGGGGATTTCTAGAAAAGTCAGGGTTTTGGGAATTGGAAATCAGAGAGTCATCTGGAAGGTGACCTGATTCATGGGAAACATGAAAATCAGTTTTGGACCCTCTGGGATGAACCAGAAGGAGCA
>NW_006923095.1:38141-47021 GCF_000298275.1 Orycteropus afer afer | reverse complement strand
TGAACGAGCAGCCCCACACTCCAGAACCTGGTTGGTGAAGGCCTGGCTCTTTGAAACCTAGGGGGCTGTTGTCGTTCCAGCCCTGAAGGCCATGGTTGTATCCGGAAGGCTGAGGCAGCTCTGCTTCCATTTCCTTGGTCTCTGCTTCTGCCTATTAATGCCGAAGGCAACCTACTCTGCTGGAAAACTGTGCCCAAAAAGCACTCGGATTTTTTGGTCCATGGGCCGACCAACCTGCTACTCCATTTCATGCCAGTCTTTTCTATCAATTAATGCCCGAAGGCAACCCACTCCACCAGTAAAGCTGCCTAATCAAAGGCATCAAGCTTTCTCCTCTGTGGGCTGATAAGGCTGTCGCTGTCTCATGACAGTTCTCTTGGCTCTGCTCCTGTCATCTCTTATGCTGGTCTCTTGCATTCTGTCCTGCCGTATGCCAGGGTCTCTCTGCCAGGGTCCCGGGTCAAGGATCCACTCCAATCCTGTTTCCACATTTTAGGTATCTGTCAGAGCAGCACCCCACTTGCTTGGTATCAAATTCTGTTCTGGTTCCCTAGCTCCATTCTGACAAGAAATATACCACAAATGGAATGGCCTTAACAAACAGGAGTTTATTCTTACAATTTGGAGGCTTTAAGTCCAAGTTCAAAATGCCAGGCTCTAGGGACTGGGTGAAAGCCCCATTTCAGAGAGCCAATTTCTAATTTGCCCATCCTTATGTTTTTGTCAGTTAACTGCTGCCACTTGGCCCCTACTACCATGGGGTCCAATCAGCCCCATCATAGTTAAGTGTCTCAGTTCAATTAGGGCAGTTCCAACTGTCAAATCAGGTTTACATAAAATAGCAATCACAGCAGTCTTCAAGGATCCTGGAGCTCCCTTCAAAAATTTATTCCTCACTGTCCTGGTGAAAGGTGTGTCTTCTGGACTCTCCATATCTGGCTCTAGGGGTCTAATTTGATAAATCCATTCTAACAGGCTATAACCGCCACAAATGCCTTAGCCACTATGTTACCAGAGCTTCTTTCATAAAAATTATAGCCTAAGAAATTATGTGGGACAGTTCTACTCTCTACTATAGAGAAGCTATGAGTTGGAATCAGTCTTTCAGTACATCACAATAAGATTGCATTCACAGGCATAGGGGTTTGATTTTCACACATATTTTTTTGCAGGACATACTTTAATACATAGCAAAAAGAGAGCTTAAAATGTTAGCTTTGAAAATATGCAACTACATATAAAAATTGATAAAATGATATCTAATGAATTCTTTAAGGATATAATTACAAATAAAAGCAGTCGGCTCAGAGAGAAGACTGTAGTGTCAAAGCTGGTGTCTCAGCTGTCTGGTGTTACTGTGACCCAAATATCACATGGGGTTGGCCTTAACAAATAGAAATGTATTGTCTCATAGTTCAGGAGGCTAGGAATCCAAATTCAGGTGCCAGCTCTAGAGGGAGTGATTCTCTCTTTGTCTGCCTTGGGGGCAGTTTCTTGTTTCTTTTCAAAATCTGTGGGCCCCAAATCCCTGCAGGTCTCCACGTTTCTTGGCAGTAGTTTTCCCCCGGTTCAAGCAGCTGTTAAATGCAAGAACCCCAGGTTCAAATGACCCACCCTACTCCTGGCTCTTCTATCTTTGTAGTAATGAGGTTTCTTTTTCTCTTCTGGCTTCTCCTTTTATTTCTTGTATGATAAATATGATGCAGACTATGCCCCAGGAAGCTCCACTTAAATTGGATCAGGGCTGTGACCTGAGTAAAGGAGTAACATTAATCCTAACTCCCTCACAGCTGATTGACTGATCACATCACATCACATCACATCACATCATCACATCATCACATCAAATCACATCACATCACAGGATGAGGTATGATTACGTCATTACATAACTGGAAAATTGCATCATTACATAACTGTCAAACCACTAGAATCATGGTCCAGTCAAGTTGCCACATATTTTGGGAGGGGGACACAATTCAACCTGTGACATGTAGCGATTATAGGGAACAGTCATTTTGCGCCATCTTGCACTAGTAGGTAAGCATTTGAAATTGGCAGAACTTAACAAAAGAGTATGAGACTTAAAATGTGAAACCACATATCTTATTAAAATTAGAATACATATAAGTAGTTTTCAGTTTTAATAATGTTTATATGTGTCTGTGTGTGCCATTGAATCAGACCCAACTCATAGAGACCCCTCCTTGGGTTTCCAAGGCAGTATTACTACAGAAGTAGATTGTCCCATCTTCCTTCTGAGGAGTGGCTGGTTTATATGAACCCTAAAATTAAATGAAATAACTCATTTAATCACTTATAAATCTGAACTATGTTAAATGTCTAATCCATGTTATCCTATAATTTCCCTAAAGAAATATTCTTAATATTGGTAAAGAAACATGATTCTGATATAGTTGAAAAGCAAAGAATTAGAAATATCATCTTGCAACTGTATATTAATCCATTCTGTGATCTCTAATTTTGGACAAGTGGTTAGAAATTACAGAGGTCTTAGCAATGAAGAAATGAAAATGAGATAAGAGGATTCAAATGTTCCCAATTATTGCACAGAAAAATTTTTGAGGTAATTATTTCTAGTGAACTGCTCTCCTATGTCTTTACAATCATTAGTTATCTTAATTCTTTTAAATATTTAATTCATTAAAAGTCATCAAATATGCAAATTGCCAAATTATTCAATATGCTTACCACACTCATATTATTTCAAACCATTCCTTGATAGCATGGAAAATAAGCTTATAATTCATAACTACCTCTATTAACAGGACAAATGTAAACTTAACCAAATATGATAAATTTGAGAAGAAAAAATAAGATTTGATGGTCATAGATTTTAGGGAGCTCTGGTAGCATAGTGGCTAAGGCACTTGACTGCTAACCAGAAGGCTGGCGGTTCAAACCCACCAGAAACTCCTCGGAAGGAAAGTTGGGCAATCCTACTTCCATAGTGATACTGCCTCGGAAACCCAAGGAAGGGTCGCTATGAGTCGGGGCCGACTTGACGGCAAATAACAACAATATAACAACAAGATTTTAGGAGTGATGGGAATACTGAGGATATTGCCATGTTGTCTTTCCTCATTTTCCCACTCAGTTTTATTTTTATATATTTCTTTTGCTTTTGATTTACTTAAGTCACTGGATATGTTTCAATTGTTGGATAAAATTGTACATTTTTCAACTTTTTGTTCGTTTGCTTTAAGTTTGGGGCATGAGGTAGAAACAAAGGAAATAAAAATTATATTAGTTTACTAAAAAACAAGTCAAACAAGAAATTATTACAGTTCTGATAGTTCTGTTCTTTCATTTTATGTTAAAAATAGTCCATATAATCAGTAAAAATCTTTCAACTTGCTTACATGTGCCATGCTATGTTGTACATGACTTTATAAAATCAACAATTAAACTGACTGCCATTAAAATAATTAAGTTATATTTTTGAAACTTGTACCAAAATTTTTGACACAAATAGCTTCCTCACAGATTCTAAATTTACAATCTATACCAAAACACATAAAATAGATTTTTTAACTTAAATGAAAAGTGTATAAAAATTCTCTAAATTCAAGTATCCTTTTTTCCATACAGTATAGTTCACAGGCATAGATGTTAACACTCATTTGATATTCTTAAACATTTTTATATCTTTTTCACCTAAAAGAATATCAAGAACCAAAGTCTACATAACAGTGGAATTATTAATAACAGGTGAATTCATTATTATTGTATGTTCATTTTTTGCCTCTGTGAAGATAACAAGAGACAGAAAATAGATGAATAAGAAGATAATAGAAAAAAGTAAAGCACAGAATAATGGATATCATGTTACAACAGCACTTTGGGTTCACTATCAGAGAAGTGAACCCAAAGCAAAATATTCTAGCACAATACTGATGAACTCTACCAAAATTTGTGTCATTACTTAATAGATGATAATAAATGTTACTGTTGTTTTTTAAGTGCTATCGAGTCGTTTCCGACTCATAGCGACCCCATACACAGCAGAATGAAACACTGCCCGATCCCGCACCAGCCCCACAATCCCTGCTATACTTGAGCCCATCATTGCAGCCACGGTATCAATCTATCTCCTTGAAGGCCTCCCCCTCTTTCATCGACCCTCCACCCTACCAAGCATGACATCCTTCTCCAGGGAATGGTCCCTTCTGACAACATGACCAAAATAGGTGAGACGAAGTCTGGCCATTCTTGCTTCCAAGGAGCATTCTGGCTGCACTTCCTCCAGGACAGATCTGTTAGTTCTTTTAGCAGTCCACGGTACTTTCAGCATTCTTCGCCAGCACCACAACTCAAAAGCATCAACTCTTCTTCGGTCTTCCTTATTCATTGTCCAGCTCTCACATGCATACCAGGCGATTGGAAATATCATGGCTTGTGTCGGGCACACCTTAGTCCTCAAGGAGATATTCTTGCTCCTCAGCACTTGATACAGTTCCTTTGCAGTTGACTTTCCCAATGCTACACGTCGTCTAATGTCCTGACTGCTGCTTCCGTTGGCGTCCATTATAGAACCAAGCAACGTGAATTCCTTGACAACCTCAATCTTCTCTCCATTTATTGTGATGCTGCTCATTGGTCCAGTTGTGAGGATTTTTGTTTTCTTTATGTTGAGATGTAATCCATACTGCAAACTGTATTCTTCAACCTTCATCAGTAGGTGCCTTAAGTCATCCTCACTTTCAGCAAGCAAAGTTGTATCGTCTGCATATCTCAAGTTGTTAATGATTCTTCCTCCAATCCTGATACCACATTTTTCTTCATACAGTCCAGCTTCTCGGATTATTTGCTCAGCATATAGATTGAATAAGTGTGGAGAAAGGATACAACCCTGACGCACTCCCTTCTTGATTTTAAACCATGTAATGTCCCCTTGTTCTGTTTGAACGACAGCCTCCTGGTCAAGGTACAGATTCCTCATGAGTACAATCAAGTGCTCGGGAATTCCATTCTTCTCGATGTTATCCATAATTTGTCATGATCCACACAATCAAATGCCTTTGCACAGTCCATAAAACACAAGTAAACATCTTTCTGGTATTCTTTGAAAGATCTTGAGCCAAGATCCATCTGACAACAGCTATGATATCCCTTGTTCCACGTCCTCTTCTGAATCTGCCTTGAACGTCTGGAAGTTCTCTGTCAATAGACTGCTGCAAACGTTTCTGAATCATCTTCAGTAAGATCTTACTTGTGTGCGATATTAATGATATTGTTCTATAATTTCTACATTATAGAAATCTGACAAGATGACCAGAGGAGGAAAACCTTATGATAATATATAAGGGAGACTAAAGAAGAGTTGATGAGTTTGAGTGGTGAAGAATATTGAAAATACCATTGACGGTGAGAACAAATAAATCTGTCCCGAATGAAGTAAAGCAGGAATGATCCTTGGAAACGAGAATTGCCAGACTTCATCTCTCCTCCTCTGGTCATCTTGTCAGAAGGGCCCATTCCCTGAAGAAGGATTTCAAGCTTGGTAAAGTTGGGGGTCAGTGCAGAAGAGGAAGAACTTCAGTGAGGTGTTTTGACACAGGGAATACAAAAATGGGCTCCAGCATACTGAGGACTGTGAAGAAGGTGCAGGACTGGACATTGTTTCATTATGTTGTACTTTAAGGTCTCTAAGAGTTGGAACCAACTTGACGGCACCAAACACGAATAACAGCCACACGTAGGGGTCTGGAATTTTATAATGTCCAACTTAATACACTGTATTTATTAACTGGAATTAAATTTCAATCTTTTTTTTTTGAGAAAAAGAAAAACAAAATAATATATACCGGAATATTATGACAGAGGGGAGTAAAAACATGATGTTGACACCATGATATATATGTCAATCTATAGGTTCCTTTGATTTACTATGCTTTCACAAGGTTACCAGTTATGTTATTGCTTGAACACTCTTAGAGTGTTTTACATAATCAACATCAACAAAAATATTCTGCTAATTTTCAGTTGTTTTACTATGTAAGCATAGTTCTTATTTGTACCAAATAACATTATGAACACAATAAAATGATCCTTTAGTCATACTTTGACAAAGTGTGTTACAGATTCTAATACAAGGAAAATGAGAATATTACCATTTCAATGCCTACTGATTTTTGATGATTTCAGATCAAATATCTTGTTTGATTTTTTTTAAAGTAGCACTCAATATGAAAGCAAATATGTATAAACCACTGTTGGATATATTAAAAAATAAAAATGTTAAAAACTCATAAATATTTCTTAAACAGAACACAGACACATACATATTTCATAAAATAATATAGTAACTAAAGCATCTTCTCAGATTACAATGCTATAAAATTAAAAATCAAAGATAGGAATATAAATACACAGAGAACAAACACAAGGAAACTGAGTAACACTCTCTTTAACAATTGCTGGGTAATTTTCTTATTGTTAGGTGGCATGGAGTCAATTCAGACTCATAGCAACCCTAGACACAACAGAACGAAACACTGCCTGGTCCTGTGCCAGCCTCACAATGCTTACTATCGTTGCAGCCACTGTGTCAATCCATTTCATTTGAGGGCCTTCCCATTTTTGCTGCCTCCTCACTTCACCCAGAATGATATGCTTCTCCAGGAAATGGTCCTTTCTGAAAACAGGACCAAAGTAGGTGACACTTAGTCTGCCCATTCTCACATCACAGGAGCATTTCAGCTGCACTTTTTCCAGGACACGTTTATTAGTTCTTCTGTCAGTCCATGGTACTGTGAATATTCTTTGCTAACACCAAAACTCAAAAGCATCAATTCTTCTTCAGTATTCCTTATTCATTGATCAGATTTCATATGAAGATGAGGTGATTGAAAACACCATGGCTTGGGTTGGTGTTGTTACTGGGTGCCGTCAAGTGGTCTCTGACTCATAGCAACCTTATGTACAGCAGAATGAAATATTGCCTGGTTATGTGCCTGCTCCACAATCCTTGCTATACCTGAGCCCATCATAGTAGCTACTGTGTCAATTCATCTTGTTTAGGGCCTTCCCCACTTTCATTGACCCTCCACTTTACCAAGCATGACATCCTTCTCCAGGGAATGGTCCCTTCTGACAACATGACCAAAGTAGGTGAGACCAAGTCTGGCCATTTTTGCTTGCAAGGAATATTCTTGCTGCACTTCTTCCAGGACAGATTTGTTAGTTCTTTTAGCAGTCTGCAATACTTTCAGCATCCTTTGCCAACACCACAACTCAGAAGCTTCAACTCTTCTGCAGTCCCCTTACTCATTGTCCAGCTCTCACATGCATATGAGGTAATTGAAAATACCATGACTTGTGTCAGTCTCACCTTAGTCTTCAAGGAGATACATTTGCTTTTCATCACCTGAAAGGTATTTTGCAACAGATTTGCCCAATGCAATATGTCATCTTATATCTTGACTACTGCTTCCATTGGCATCGATTGTAGACACAAGTAATATGAAGGCTCTGAGAACTTCAATCTTCTTTCCATTTATCATGATGCTACGTATTGGTCCAGTTGTGAAGATTTTTGTTTTCTTTATATTGAAATGCAATCTATATGGCAGACTGTAGTCTTCAATCTTCATCAATAAGTGCTTCAAGCCATCCTCACTTTCAGTAAAGTGTTGTCAGCATATCCTAGGTTGTTAATGACTCTTCCTCCAATCCTGATGCCATGTTCTTATCCATATAGTCCAGCTTCTCAGATTATTTGCTCAGCACACAGATTGAATAAGTATGGTGAAAAATTATAACATTGATGCACTCCCTTCTTGATTTTAAAGCATACAATGTCCCCTTTTTCTGTTTGAATGACTTCCTCCTGGTCTGTGTACAAGTTCCTCATGAGTACAATTAAGTGTTCTGAAATTCCCATTCTTCTCAATGTTATCCATAATTTGTGATGATCCACACAATCAAATGCTTTTGCATAGTCAATAAAACACAAGTAAACATCTTTCTTGTATCCTTTACCTTGAACAAAGGTCCATCTGACATGAGCAATGATATACCTCATTCCAGGTCCTCTTCTGAATCCAGCTTGCATTTCTTGAAGTTCTCTGTCAATATGCAAATGTTTTTGAATTATCTTCAGTAAAAGTTTATTTGTGTGCCATAGTAATGATATTGTTCAATAATTTCCACATTCTGTGGGACCACCTTTCTTTGGAATGGGTATAAATATGGACCTCTTCCATTCAGTTGGCCCGGTAGCTATCTTTCGAGTCTCTTGGCATAGCCAAGTGAGTGCCTCCAGTGCAGCATCTGACTGTTGAAATGTCTCAGTGGATATTCCATCAATTTCTAGATCCTTGTTTTTCTCCATTTCCCTCAGTGAATTTTGACTTTGACTTTTTTCTTCAGCACCATTGGTTCTTGATTATGTGCCACCTCCTGAAATGGATGAACAGAGACCAATTATTTTCGGTACAGTGACTCTGCATATACCTTCCATCTTCGTTTGATGTTTCCTGCATCAGTTAATATTTTGCCTATAGAATCTTTCAGTATTGCAACTCGAGGCTTCAATTTTTGTCTTCTGTTCTTTCAGCTAGAAAAATGCTGAGCATGTTCTTCTCTGTTGTTTTTCTAACTCCAGATTTCTGTACCATTTATTTTAATGATTGACTTTGTCTTCCTGAGCTGTCCTTTGAAATCTTCTGTTCAGGTGTTTTATCTTGTCATTTCTTCCATTTGCTTGAGTTACTCTCATTCAAGAGCCAGCTTCAGAGTCTCTTTTGACATCTACTTCAGTCTTTTCTCCCTTTCCTCTCTTTTTAATGACTTTTTTGCTTTCTTAATGCATGATGTTCTTAATGCCATCCCATAATTCATCTGGTGTTTGGTCAT
>NW_006923095.1:35503-36844 GCF_000298275.1 Orycteropus afer afer | reverse complement strand
AGGGGGAGGCCTTCAAGGAGATGGATTGATACTGTGGCTGCAATGATGGGCTCAAGTATAGCAGGGATTGTGGGGCTGGCGCAGGATCGGGCAGTGTTTCATTCTGCTGTGCATGGGGTCACTATGAGTTGGAAAAGACTTGACGGCACTTAACAACAACAACAACATCAACAACAACAACAGTTGATGATCTCTTCTACAGTCAGTTCCTAGTCATGTTTTGGCTGAAGACATTGAGCTTCTCCATTGCCTCTTTCCCCAGATGTGGTTGACCCAACTGTTGTGTATCCCATGTAGTGAACTCAATTTATGTAGAACCACAATTTATGTTGTTGATAAAAGGTATTTGCAATGAGTAAGTCATTGGTCTTGCAAAATTCTATCATGTGATTAGTAATGTCATTTGTATCACCAATTACATGGTCATCACCAACTACTTGTGATATATATATATATATATATATATATATATTCAACTTTCAACATTCCAATATGTAGTAATAATCATCCCATCTTGATTGAATGTTTGGTCAATTTCATACTTCAGAAATTGGTAAAAATCTTCAATTTCTTCAACGTTGTGTTAGTGGTTGGTGTGTAAATTTGAATAACAGTAGTATTAACTGGTCTTCCCTGTAGGCTTATAGATATTATCCTATCACTGAAGCATTCTACTTCAGGATAGGTCATGAAACATTCTTTGTGACGATGAATGCCATACCATTCCTCTTCAATTTGCCTTTCTTGGCATAGTAGATCATATGACTATCTGGTTTAACATGGCCAAAACCAGTCCATCTCAGCTCACTAATGCTAGGATATTGATTTTTATGAGTTCCATTCCATTTTTGCCAACCTTGAGTTTTCCTAGATTCACATGTTTTACCTTCATGATATGATTATTAATGAATGTTTGGAGCTGTTTCTTCCTATTTTGAATCATTCCACATCAGCAAATGGAAGTCCTAAAAGCTTTACTCCATTCACATCATTAAGGTTCACTCTACTTTAAGGAGACAGCTCTTCCCCAGTTGTATTTTGAGTGCCTTCTGACCTGAGGGACTCATCTTCCAGCACTATGTCAAACATTATTTCAGGGCTATTCATAAAGTTTTCTAATAATATATCAGAAAGTATTTCACTGATATACATAAGTTTTTCACTGGCCAATTCTTTGAGAAATAGATGACCCTTCCTTTCTCTAAAGTAATTCTTAATGTAGAAGCTCTACTGAAATCTGTCCACCATGGGTGACCCTGCTGGTATTTGAAACACTGGGGGCTTAGTTTCCAGCCTCACAGCAAGACACAAAACACCACAGTTTGACAAACTGACAGACAA
>NW_006923095.1:32708-34663 GCF_000298275.1 Orycteropus afer afer | reverse complement strand
AATTCTCACATCAATCTACTCAAATTATTCCACAATGTAGAGAAGGATAGAATCCTCCAAAATTCATTTTACCAAGCAAGCATACATACCGCTGATACCAAAACCTAACAAAGACATCACTAAAAATGAAAATGACACACTACAATCTCTCATGAATACAAATGCAAAAATCTTCAATAAAATTCTAGCCCATAGACTCCAAAAACATATTAAAAAAATAATACATCATTAAAGTAAGATTCATATCAGCTATACAAGGATTGTTTATCATTAGAAAAACAATCAATAAAACCCATCACATAAGTAAAATAAAGGAAAAGAAAACATGATCATATAAATCTATGCAGAAGACATTTAATAAAATCCAAACCCATTCCTTGTGAAAAATAAATAAATAATAAATGTATAGGACTTGCTCTTGTTAGGTGCCGTTGAGTTGTTTCCGACTCATAGAGAACCCATGCACAGCAGAAAAAAACACTGCCTGATCCCATGCCAGCTCCATGATCTGTGCTATACTTCAGGCCATCATTGCAACCACTGTGTCAATCCATCTCGTTGAAGGCTTCCCCCTCTTTCGTCGACCATCCACCCCACCAAGCATGACATCCTTCTCCAGGGAATGGTTCCTTCTGACATGACCAAAATAGGTGAGATGAAGTTTGGCCATTCTCACTTCCAAGGAGCATTTCAGGTGCACTTCCTCCAGGACAGATCTGCTAGTTCTTTTAGCAGTCCATGGTACTTTCAGCATTCTTCACCAGCACCACAACTCAAAAGCATCAACTCTTCTTTGGTCTTCCTTATTCATTGTCCAGCTTTCACATGCATACGAGGCAATTGGAAATATTATGGCTTGTGTCAGGCACACCTTAGTCCCCAAGGAGACATCCTTGCTCCTCAGCACTTGAAGTAGTTCCTTCGCAGTTGACTTTCCCAATGCTACACATCGTCTAATGTCCTGACTGCTGCTTCCATTGGCATTGATTGTGGAACCAAGTAACATGAATCGGAATAGAATGGAAATTACTCAACGTTTATTATTTAATACTTGGAGGTCCCACAAATTTTACTCCATCCATGTCATTATGATTGACTCTACACATGGACTTCATCAGATGGAACATACAGTGCCACTTTCAGCAGAACTGCACAGGTCAAAAAACCAAGCAACATGAAAGGATTAATGGTTTTTCAAAAGGAACAGGGGCCAGGTGGAAGTCCTGAATATTCTTCAAGAATGACCCCTGATGCCTTTTTTCTACTTTATTTATATGTTTATACATGATTACATCATCATTCTTGGGAATCCTTACAATCAGCTTATTCTCTACAAAGTTGAAGTTTTACGCCTCTACGTGCTCAAGGACAACAGGTGGTGATTAAAACAATCACAAAAGTCTCCTCAGGAATAAGGAGTGTAAAATTGTAAATGTTTACTAGGGCACAGTGACACAAAGTATGAAAAATCCCAATAAAATAAAAAACATGGACTACTGGAATAACATCTACCTTTAATACTTGATGCTTTACCAATCAAACATTTAACTGTGAGAGAGGCTTTGCCTTCTCTTGTTGCTGATGAAGAGACCTTGACTTCTTTTGTCACTGTTGGACATGTCTCTTGCATGCATGTCCTTTGGTGATTTCTCTCTTGGTCTCCAACAACACAGAAATAAGATTGACTGCATCTATGGCAAGAGACGATGGAAAAGCTCAATATCTTTGGCCAAAACCAGGCCAGGATCTGATTGTGGAACAAACCATCAGCTGCTCATATGCAAGTTCAATTTGAAGTTTAAGACAATTAAAACAAGTCCATGAGAGCCAAAATATGATTTGAATATATCTCTCCGGAATTTAGAGACCATCTAAAGAATGCATTTGACGCATTGAACACCAATAACTGAAAACCAGAATAAATGTGGAATGACATCAAGAACATATCCATGAAG
>NW_006923095.1:4804-5959 GCF_000298275.1 Orycteropus afer afer | reverse complement strand
TCTTTGAAAATGCATGCATTTTGTTTATTTTTAGAAAACCTTCTAAGGAAAATTATACATTTTCAACACGAGTAAAGGATGAATGTTGGAAGATGCTTTAGAAATTATATTTTTAATTTTTTAACCTACCAAGAGTGAAATCATACTTTTTTCTTTCAAACACATAGTATGGGCTTTCATACCTCATGCAAACAAACCAGCAATAAAACCCACTGCCATCTTCAAATAGACACTAATATTTATAATTTCTTTTTCACTAGGGGAGGTTGAGAGGTAGACTATTAATGAAAAATACAGTACTTATGCCTTCTATATATAACAAGAATTTACAACATTCAAATTTACTACAAAGGGAAGAGTGCTTAATACTTTTGGAAAATTTTAAGAAGGGTTGACTGAAGAGGTGATACTTGTTATTTTAATATTATAATGTGTGTATGATTGTTTGACAAGAATTTCTATCTCGATATATCTAAAATTTAATCCCATTGAGTTTATTTCAACTCAGTGTGACCCCATTGGATTTCCAAAGATGTAAATCTTTAAGGCAGCAGATTGCTTCTTCTTTCTTGTGGTATGGCCTGTGGGTTCAAAATGCCTACATTTTCATTAACAGCCAAATACCTTTAATACTACATCACTAGAGCTTCTTAGGAATAACTAAAGGCAAAGAAAATATACACACATGGAACAACAATTATTGTCTATTTGGAATAATAAACTTGTGAAAATACAGAATATTGGGAAAAAGTTTGCATATAATATTCAGTAATTATGCTACTTGTATAATGTTGAATTATATTAAACAGCAAAAAATGAATGCAAAGGAGAATACATTTTGTATGAGGTTAATTAAGTAGTCAGTCGACTAACAAGGATAATGCTTAAATATGATAAAATATAACAATTAAAGTCTGTATTATGACAATAAATATGTGCATCGACAATATTGAATAAATGTCAACATGCTAGAGAAGTACAATTAATAGGACTTTATCTCACCTCCTCCCAAAACCAGTGCCCATCTTGTCCTATCACTTCTATTTCTAAAATATATTTTGCCTCAACCCAGTTGTCTTTGTATCATCACAATTTTAGAAGAAGCTACAATCAACTCTTCCTGGAATCCTGGTCCAGTTACTTTACCATAGCTCT
>NW_006923095.1:2370-3349 GCF_000298275.1 Orycteropus afer afer | reverse complement strand
TTGTCTTCAAAGTGAAATCTTTGTTCTTTGACACTTTAAAGTGATCCCTAGCAGCAGATTTTCTCAGCGCAATATGTCATCTTATTTCTTGATTATGGCTTCCATGGGCTTTGGTTGTGGATCCAAGTATAATGAAATCCCTGACAATTTCAATCCTATCTCCATCTATCATGATGATGCGTATTGATCCAGTTGTGAGGATTTTTGTTTTCTTTAAGTTGAAGTGTATTCCATACTGAAGACTGGAATCTTTGATCTTCATCAGTAAGAGTTTCAGCAAGCAAGGTTGTTTCGTCTGTGTACTGCAGGTCCTTAATTAGTCTTCCTCTAATCCTCATGCCTAATTCATCTGTATACAGTCCATTTTCTCGGATGATTTGCTGAGCATATAGATTAATTATTTCCCCACATGGAAATACAGAAAATATGTCTTTTTAGGCATGTTCTAACAAATGTATGGGATTAGATAGTTTCAATTTTTTATAAAGCTTTCCATAGTATAAAAGTAAGAGGAAAGATGCACTGTGAAACATACTGTCTGGTGAACAGTAGCTTTATCTTCTAAAACCAAACAATGACCGTGATATTCCAAAATATCATACCATAATCTTACTCATTAACATAAATACAACACTTATAAAGAAAATGTTAGCAAACTAAATTAAACAATGAATAAAGAAATAAAATTTATCACAGCTAAGTGTGTTGTAATGAGCTATGGTGGCACAGTGGTTAAGGCATTCTGTTGCTAACCAAAATGTTGATGGTTGAAAACCATCAGCCACTCCAAAGGAGAAAGGAAAGACTAACTGCTTCCATAGGGATCTACAACCTTGGAAACTCTCTGGGCCCATTGTGCTCTGTACTTTAGGGTCACTATGAGTAAGAATCGACTTGATAGCAGTGGGCTTGATTTTGTGTTAAAAGTCTGTTCTAGTCAAGAGAACGTTGCTATGAAACCAGATCAAGTTAACTCTAA
>NW_006923095.1:0-1095 GCF_000298275.1 Orycteropus afer afer | reverse complement strand
TGAAGCCCTGCTTCCAAGACAGATTCTTTCCTTCTTCTGGCAGTCCATGTTGTTCCTCCCCAGCACCATAATTCAGATGAGTCCGTTGTTCAGTGTTCCTGTTCATATTTGTTTTCTAGAGCTTTCACATCAGTATGAGGTGATTGCAAGTATCAAGTTGTGGTCCAGGTGCCTCTTACTCAGAAAATTAATATCTTTGCCTTTTACAGTTTAAATAAATCTTTTGCAGAAGATTTGCCCAACACAAATATATGTCATTTGTTTTCCTGACTGCTGTTTCTGTGGACATTGATTGTGTGTCTATGAAAAATGAAATCCTTAATAAATTACTCAGAATATTTGATTATTCTCCCATTTGTGAGGATTTTTGTTTAATGTTTGTCTGTAATGCATATTGAAGTCTGTGTAGTCTTTGATTTTCATTAGTAAATGCTTCAAGTCTTCTTCACTTTCAGCACAAAAGTTTGTGGAATCTTTTTATTGCCATCCTGATGCCATTTTCTTCTTTGTACACTCTAGCTTCTAAGATTATTTGCCCAACATACATATGGAATAAATATTGTGATATGATACAACCCTAACACACACCTTTCCAATTTTTAAATCATGCAGTTTATCCTTGTTGTGTTCAAAGAACTGCCTCATTTTCTATGCATAGGTTCTGCATGAGCACAGTTGAGATTTGTGGAACCCCCTCTTTGCAATGTTATTCATAATTTGTAATAACCTACATAGTAAAATGTCTTTACATAATCAATAAAACACAGTTAAATATCTTTCTGATATTCTTTACTTTCAGTCAAAATCCATTAGACATTGGCAATGATATACCTCTTTGAACATCCGATTCTGAGTCTGGCTTGATTTCCTGACAGCTATCTGTAGATGTACAGCTACAACCTTTCTTGAGTTATCTCTAGCAAAATTTTACTTGCATGTGATATTAATGCTATTATTTTATAATGCCTGCATTTTGTTGAACCACCTTTCTTTGTATTTGGTACTAATATAGATCTTTTGTAGTTGTTTGGCCAGGTAATTGTCTTTTAAAATGTTTGACATAAACTATCACTTCCAATGTTGCATCATTTTACT
>NW_006923094.1:84119-85514 GCF_000298275.1 Orycteropus afer afer | reverse complement strand
TCTCAGTCTATAAGCTGGGCTGTTACCTGTGCACCAGGTGCATCTCTCTGGGTTTTAAACACCAGAGGCTCAGCCTCAAAACTCATGTCTTCATGTCACCACAGTAGGACAAACCGACAGACAAATTTGTCTTGCCATTGGAGACCTCTTGTATCACCCCCACCTGGGTCCCTGTGACTGACCGTACCTCTGTCTGGCTTCCTGGCTTTTAATCCCCTTTCTCCTGCTCTTTTGCCCTGCTCTTTTTTGTGTCCCTGAGTTGTCCCTGCGATATACTGCAGTATATTAACAGAAATTCCAGAAACGTAGGATGGATTACAAAGAGGATATGGAACAAAGGATATCATAGCTGATGTCAGATGGATCTTGGCTCAAAGCAAATAATACCAGAAAGACGTTTACTTGTGTTTTATTGACTATGCAAAAACATTTGTTTGTGTGGATCATAACAAGTTATGGATAAGTTTGAGAAGAACGGGAATTCCAGAATACCTGATAGTACTCATGGGGAACTTGTATGTAGAGCAGGAGGCTTTCATTCCCATAAACAAGGGGACACTGCGTGGATAAAATCATGGTTGTGTCCTTTCACCACAATTATTCAATCTGTATGATGACTAAATAATCTGAGTTGTTGTTGTTATGTGCAGTCGAGTCAGACCCGACTCATAGCGACCCTTCCTTGTGTTTCCGAGGCAGTATCACTAAGGAAGTAGATTGCCCCATCTTCCTTCCAAGGAGTGACTGGTGGGTTTGAACCTCCAGGCTTCTGGTTAGCAGTCAAATACCTTAGCCACTATGCTACCAGAGCTCCCAAAATAATCCGAGATGCTGGACTATATGAAGAAGAATGTAGCATCAGGATTGGAGGAAGAATCATTGACAATCTGCATTAATGCGGACAACACAACTTTGCTAGCTGAAAGTGAGCATGACCTAAACACTTACTGATGAAGACTGAAAAGGACAGTCCCTAGTATGAATTACACCTCAATGTAAAGAAAGAAAAATCTTCACAACAGGACCAATAAGCAGCATCAGGATAAATGGAAAAAAGATTGAAGTTTTCAAAGACTTCATATTACTTGATTATATAATCAACACCAATGAATGCAGCAGTCAAGATATCAGAAGCCATATGTAGAGCATTGGGTAAATTTGCTGCAAAGACCTCTTTCAAGTGTTGAAGAACAAAGATATTTCCTTGAAGACTAAGGTGTGGCTTTTGTAGGTCATGGTATTTTAAATCACCTCATACGCATGTGAGAGATGGACAATGAAAAAGGAAGACAGAAGAATAGTTGATACTTTTGAGTTGTGGTGTTGGTGGGGAATGCTGAAAGTACCATAGACTGCTAAAAGAACTCACAAATCTGTCCTGGAAGAGGTGCAGCC
>NW_006923094.1:81201-81917 GCF_000298275.1 Orycteropus afer afer | reverse complement strand
ACACCTCAGGGGGTTCCCAGTTAGGACCCTCTTTGGGAGTCAGGGGGGAGCCTAGGAGGTGGGGAGGTGACAGTAAGTAACATATACAAGCAGAATGAAGTTCACATCTGAACGTCCTCCTCACTTAGGAGGGTGAGGGTCAGACTCAGAATTGCTCTGTTGTATCATTTTCATCTAGCCTGTTTTCTTTCTCTAGTTCAGCATGGACACCTAATTCTCGGTTGGTATGTTGTTTCTATTGGCCAATGGAAACATTTCATATTAACAATGAGTTTGTTAAGCAGTGTTAGTCTGGGTCCTCAAGATGCAAACAACAGGATTGTGTTCAGGTTGGATGGGTTTTATGTGTGAGAGAAAATTCAGAGATGGGGATTGTGGTGAAATGCTTGATGTGGCCTTTCTAGCCATTGTCTTCCATTCTGTAATGTATTGTAGATCTTATTACCCATTCCTGTTGGGGGTTGTGTGGTAGTTAAGGTTGGGTGTCAACTTGGCTGGGCACATGGTAGTAGTCTTCCCTATGACTGGTGATCGGCTCTGTGGTGGGGTTTGCCTTCAGCAACTGAGAAGTTGCTGATTGTTAAAGCCATCCAATTGGGTTATTTCTGTTGGAGCAACACCGAAAGGGTAGATCTTGAGTCATGCCTTGATGGAGGGTATGACTCAAATCCCCACACTTAGCTTCCTTGAGGGTATACCTACGAATCTCCTGGGAA
>NW_006923094.1:80209-81101 GCF_000298275.1 Orycteropus afer afer | reverse complement strand
TGCCTTGATGGAGGGTATGACTCAAATCCCCACACTTAGCTTCCTTGAGGGTATACCTACGAATCTCCTGGGAAGTTTCCTCTTGCTCCGGTTTTGTGCTTTGGCTCATCCTCACCTCACCCCTGGATTGGGGACAGAAGCCATCATCTGATCTGCTGATCAGAGTTCATCAAACCCCGAGAATCGGGAGGTTCCTCCAGACCCACTCACAGACCTGGACTTGCCACCTGCCAGCCTCCACCTCTACAATGCTAGATGATCCCTTGTGTGTCTGTGAGTTCTGTGTGTGTTACAGTGAAATACAGAACCCTAAGATGGGGGAGATTCCTGGGAGGAGGAGGAGGAGTTAATGTGTGAAATGATGGAGTGACACAGAAATTTAAACATTTGGGACTTCTTTAACCTCTGCCTCATGGGGACCGGGATTTTTCTAATCTTTCTAAGAGAACTTGATCAAGCAGCCATGAAGACTGGGGAGCTGGAAGGTAGTATGTCAATCTTGTCATTGGAAGAGGTGAAGGAAGGGATGGTGTGACATTCCTAAACTGCTGTGCACTCAAAAGTGGGTACAGGGAGTCCATACAGGTCTTCAATGTAAAGGT
This sequence comes from Orycteropus afer afer, assembly GCF_000298275.1. Classification (NCBI taxonomy): domain Eukaryota; kingdom Metazoa; phylum Chordata; class Mammalia; order Tubulidentata; family Orycteropodidae; genus Orycteropus; species Orycteropus afer. The sequence continues at coordinate 80,499 of NW_006923094.1, read as the reverse complement.
GCCCTTCAGAGGAACCTGTGTCCATCCAGAATGGGCCTGATTTAATGTTACTGCTGCTCCTAAAACTTGGGTGTGGGTAGCCCTCTAGCCTTGGGATTTCAACACACACAATGTGAATGTTTTCAGAGTTGGTCCATTCTTCCATTATAATCCCTGTGGTTGGAGGAATGGGAGGTACATTCTCAGGAGCGACATACTGTTTGTGTTGCTTTATAAGGCACCATGTTCTTAACTGAATCTCTTGGAAGATTTTGGGATGTGTTTGTTCTTTGGATTATACTGTTTGGTTT
>NW_006923094.1:72806-76461 GCF_000298275.1 Orycteropus afer afer | reverse complement strand
TTCTCCAATCTGAGAGAATCCTTTCCTTTGCACTTTTCCAGGTGCATTTCATTGTTCTTTTTACTTCAAAGTTGTTAATATGGTAGAGGGTTTAGTTTAAGGGGGCTGCGTGCTTCTGTTTGCAGCTCTTGCCCAACAGATTAAGATTTTATTCTTAGAGAAGGGAGAAGCAGTTGTCTGGAGAGGTTGGCAACTCTGTTTACCAGCTACCTGTATTGTTGTGAGAATAAGAGTTTCCACATTCTGAGATCTCAACATCTCCAAGTGGGGTGGCAGTCTTCCTTGTCACATCTGGAAAATGGAAACAATGCAATACTCCTCAAAAGATGAATGAGGAAACAATTTGAGATATATGTCAAAGCCAAACCTACTGCTGTAGAATCAATTCTGAATGACAGCGACTCTACTGGACAGAGTAGAACCGCCCTTCCAGTTCCCAAGGCTGTACACCTTCACCAGAGAAGGCAGCAGGATGTGTAACCACTGTGTGACCAGAGCTCCTGAGGTTATGTATACACAGCTATTGCTGATACTCACCATTAGAATACATGTTATGGAATCGCTTCCAACATAACACTGAGCAGATGGAACTAAAGAGATAACAGTGCGCCATGCTTGATTCCATTTAGACAAACTCTACAGGACACAACCTAGTCCAGCTCTGTCCTGGAGGAGGTTCAGGGGCAGTCAGTTCCGTGGTGAGGAGCACAGACCCAGACCAGGGATTTCCATTATCCAGTAAATACTCTTTCACACCTCACAGACCCCAGGGCACAGCTGCTTGTCTTTTTATATCTGTAAAATGAAGGTAGGTTGACATCCATCTCACATGTTTTTTGTGCATATGAGACACTGAGTAAGATAATGGGAACTAAGGGTTTAGCTCAGAACAATCACATCAGGATTCCAGGTGTCCTCATTCAGTGATCTGCACTGAACACAGATGAGTCTTCATGGAGTCTGTGCTGGGCTGGGTCTTCCTTGTTGCTTTCTTAAAACGTCATTTCATGGGGAGCAAGTGCATGTCAATGCGCATGAGTGAGAGAAACAGGGGACATGTGTGATGGTTTCCTGACCATGATGTCTCTGTGTTTGCAGGTGTCCAGTGTGAGGTGCAGCTGGTGGAGTCCGGGGGAGGCCTGAGCCAACCTGGGGGGTCGCTGAGACTCTCCTGTGCAGCCTCTGGGTTCACCTTCAGAAGTCATTACATGAGCTGGGTCCGCAAGGCTCCAGGGAAGGGGCTGCAGTGGGTGGCATCGATTAGCTATAATGGTGGTAGCACATACTACGCAGATTCCATGAAGGGCCGATTCACCATCTCCAGAGACAACGCCAAAAACACACTTTATCTGCAAATGAACAGTCTGAAAGTCGAGGACACAGCCGTGTATTACTGTGCAAAAGACACAGTGAGCACAAGTCAGTGTGAGCCTAGACAAAAACTTCCCTTGTAGGGACAGGGACATGCAGCAGGTGGCACTCCTGACCCACCCAGCTCAGAATTCAGACCCAGGAACTGGTGTTTATGTAATTTATGGGCTAATATCCTATTGGGATCTGGGGACTCTCCTCTATCTCACTGTTTCTCGAGGGAATATCTTTATTTTTATAATTATGTTCTCTTCCCCTCACCATCTGTGAATTCAAAAGTTGTAACAGGAAGAAGCGTTCTCACATGCAGAACAGCAGTCTAGTGGAGGGAAAGGACTCCACCAGGAGCCCACCATGAGCTCTGAAGCAGCTCAGGGAACTCCGGGGAGTCTTGTCCGATCAGGCTCAGGGCAGACGGAGCCCCCGGGCAACACTGATGGTGACTCTCTGGACTCCGAGCTGGAGTCTGATGGTTGGAACCCACCCAGTGAGGCCTCGGGACCCAGGCCTGATGACCTGCTTCTGAAAGCTCAGACTCAGGGCAGACACCTCAGGGGGGTTCCCAGTTAGGACCCTCTCTGGGATTCAGGGGAGATCCAAGAAGGTGGTGAGGGGACGGTCACTAACATATACAAGCAGAATGAGGTTTACATCTGAACGTCCCCACACATAGGAGGGTGTGGCTCAGACTCAGGGCAGACACTTCAGGGGGGTTCACAGTCAGGACCTTCTTTGGGATTCAGGGGAGAGCCAAGGAGGTGGCGAGGTGACGGTCATTAACAGACACAAGCAGAATGAGTTAGAATCTCAGTTCATCCTTCCTCAGGTGTGGATGTGGCCAGCTCGTCCAGATCGGTGAATGCTGAGGCAGCCTGTATGGAATCGTCACAGGACAGAGCAGGGATAACATAAGGACCCATTTCATCAGATGACATGTCTCTTCGGTCAGAGCAGGGATAACATCAAGACCCCTTTCATCAGATAACCAGTCTCTTCGGTCAGTGGCCTCAGCAGTTCAGATTTATTAGGGTGGTTTGTTCTTTCTAGCAATCATCCTTCTTAAGCTATGTTAAGTTAGACTACTTAGTAACCTCAATTCTTAGCCTCTTTGTCCTTTGGTAACCCCAAAGCAAGGGATGATCATGTTTCAGACCTTCACGAGTGCATCTGAAGTCCCAGGGAAGGGGCTGAAAGAAGTTTCATAAAACCTTGGTCTGCCTGCAGAGTTCACTGAGTTACAGAGCCCAATTCACTACTTCAGGAGATTGTACCACACCCAACTCATGTCACAGAGGGATCAGTGGAAAGCCAAGAGAACTATTATTTAATACTGGGCCAGAGGCAATGCCAGTGGAAGGCAGAGAGGCTGCAGACATAACCCCTCTGCAGGGAGAGGACAGGCCTGCAGGGGGCGCTCAGTTCCCATCAGTTAAAGGGACCAGCCCCAGAGGAGGGCAGAGGAGGAGTGAGGAGGGGCTTCCTCTAAGCATCTGCTTCTCCCTTTTTTTAAAAATCTAAAATAGAACATGAAGACGACTGCTGATATGTTTATAAATATTCTATTCCATCGAGGGTGTTTACCTAGCACAGGAATTTAATGTCCTTTTCTAGGCCTTAGAGATATCTGGTGGAGCCCTGGGACACAGTAGGTAAGTGCTCCCTGCTCCCTGAAAGATCCACAGTTCCACCCACCAGCTGCTCCTTGGGAGAAAGGTGTGATGGTCTCCATTCACACAACTACAGTCTTGGAAACCCTATAGGGCAGTGCTACTCGAGTAACTCTGAGTGAATATTGACCTGACAGCAATCGGTTATAGATGGCATAATAGTAAGGAGCAGAAAGTGAGATGATGTCATAAATTAAGTGGATCCAGAATTGTGGAAGTCACGGTGATCCCAGGAATAAGACATTATTCAGGTGTCAGGCCTAGGCGATGTGGCCAGGCTGGGTGTGTGGGAGGAAAGGGGTGGGGCTGAGTTGGTGGCAGGTGCACAGATCCAAGCAGATCATAAATCAATTAGTAAAGATAGGAAGCAATGGGTCCAAACCAAGAAAGATATTGAAATTGTACAGAATAAAAAAAGGAAAACAAAAAAAAAAAAAAAACACATTGATACTGTGCAAAACTAAGTTATGTGGTGTCCGGGAATGAGACACAAAGCTACTGAAAACAGATTTCTGGGAAACATTTTGAAAAATGTGAGTTCAATAAGACCCCATACAATTCCTGTCATCAGTGGAATCAGAAACAGCCCTCAATCACTCATCAGAGGGCTGGCCTGA
>NW_006923094.1:69721-72706 GCF_000298275.1 Orycteropus afer afer | reverse complement strand
CTACTGAAAACAGATTCCTGGGAAACATTTTGAAAAATGTGAGTTCAATAAGACCCCATACAATTCCTGTCATCAGTGGAATCAGAAAAAGCCCTCAATCACTCATCAGAGGGTTGGCATGAGGACCAAGCCTCTTTTTACTGAACATCCCAGGAGCTCAGGACATGTAGAATTGTCTCAGGTGATGATGAGATTTCATAGGAGCCCATGGATCCTGCAGGACACCCGTGTGCAGTGACAGCAGTACTCTTCTCAGAGTCATTCAAGGGCTATGCCTGAGGGGATAATGATGAAGTGACAGTAAGTGGGAGCATGTGCCAGGGTGTAACTGTGTGTTACTGTGTGTGTGAATTTGTGTGTCTGAAAGTGAGTGTGGGTGTGATTGTGAGTGTGTGTGATTGTTTGTGTGACACAGCTCCTTCAGCCATTTCCATTTTGTCTGCAAACATTCGCTGTGATGTTTAGGTTATCTTAGAAATCAAGGAACTAGATCCACCTGCTTCAGAAAATGGATGGAGTGTCAGAGTCATTTAAAATGGAAGGGAGACGCATTTTGCAGACTCTGTGAAAGTTCCACCACCATCTGCAGACACAAGAGCAACACACTCTGCAGCAGCAAATGAACAGCCCGAGAGGCAAAAGTATGCTCTCTGGGAGATGTAGGATTGTGTGGGTGCTCTTACACAGAACTCACTCTGGGAGAACAGAGGGCTTTGCTTACAGGGGTGCACATAACCCATGTGCACATGGGAACAACTGTTTCCTTAACATCATGAGAAACGACCTCCTTTGATTTTCACTCTTTTTTCCAACAAGTGTCCTCATGACAGTGTTTTTTATGTTGTTTTACTATTCCCATCTCTATGCCCATGACCAGCCATTGGCCTCCATATTTCCCTCCATGCCACTCCACAGAAGGAAGATTGGGCAATCTATTTGGGAATATACTTCTGTAGAGATACCTCCTCATAAACCCAAGGAAGCGTTGCTGTGAGTCTGAAATAACTCCACGGCGGTGAGTACCACAATCCTAGTGCTCAGAATGTAGGGGAAGTGCATACACTTCATGTCGCCAAGGAAAGCAGTCATCTTGTCTACCTTCCTCCACTTACAATGCGATCCCCATCCATCTCCTTGCCCTCATGAGACATTCGGAGGTTCATATTCCAACACTCTTGTTTAATGCGCTGTACCTAACTCATTGTTGTAAATACATGCCTCTCTGTCTCTCTCTAGCTCTCTCTCCCTCTCTTTTTAATTAGGTATTTTTTCCTTCAAATATATTTTGAGAAATTCAAATTTCTGTGATGGAGAATGTTGGAGAAATAATTAAGAGAGAGAGAGAAGGCTGTTCAGATACTATCTTCTCTTCGTCCCCAGCATCAATTCAGTAAATCTGAGACCCAGAAGCTGAGCAATTGTCCAAAGCCGAATTGCAGCTCTTTGCATCAGGAGCAGAGAACACAGTGTGCTGGTCTAGTTCGTGCTCATGGACAAATGTGAGTATGGTGGATATTAGCTCACGGTGTACCTTCCTGGGGTCCAAGTTTAGTGTTGAAAGTGTGCCTCCAAAATATTCAAGGTTATCTACCAGGTGTTCCAATACTGGCTGACCTTCTCCCGATACAATTTTCAGGTCTAGGCTTCCCATCTGGCCTGGTGGGATCTCTATCTCAAAAGAAGGGAAGCAGGGCACTAGCACAAAGCTGATGTCTCACTCACTGTAGGAAGATCCACATGACCTCACCATTCTGGAAAATTTCATAGAATTGGCTAGGACCAATCATATTCTGGCAGGTACAAAAATAAATAAATAAAACACCATGACTGAGTGGATAAACTAGTCCCAGGTGAGTCCACCTGAATAGTGACCATGACAGAGGTGGGGAGGGAGCTGAGGAACCTCATGAAGTCCCCTCAAGGCCAACACCCACAGCAGTTGGGCAGGGTGGGGAAGCTCCTCAGATCGGCACTGTGAGGACTAATCAGATCTTAAAATCAGGTTTTACACGGATATTGTTATGAATTCAATCCCGTCCTCCCAAAGGATATGCTGAAGAACTTCTGTTCTGTTGATTGTGACATCAGTAGGATGTCAGGTCCACCTTTGAAGATGTTATCAATTAGGTAACTGGGGCATAATTGTGTAGGATGGATCCTAATCATGTCTGAGTGATGTCATATACAAGTAGAAAACTGACACAGAGAAAAAAGCACCCAGGTTTAGACCATAAGAAGGTGCATCTAAAAGCCAAGGATACGTAAGAAATGTCTGGGGCAACCAGAGGCTGCAGATGACCAGGAAAGGTCTTCTCCAAGAGAAGACAGGGCAACAAGAGTCCCTTGAAGCACTGGTGTGGACTTCCAGCCTTCAGAACTGTGAGGAAATCCATTTCTGCTTTGAAAGCCAGCCACACTTTTTTGGTATTTTGTAACAGTGCTCACAGGAACCTAAGACCATCGTCAATAATTATGGGCACACGGAACAATCTCCATATAAAGGCATCTGGGAGGGCGATCGTTCACTTGACTCCCCCATCGTCCAGTGTGCTGGATGCTATCAGGACCATTCTGTAGGGGGAGGAGCACCTGGGAGGGCGAGAGTCCTGCCCACAATTATGTCATCACTCATGCTGAGCTTCGATGGGACCCCAGACCTCTGTGCCAGAGATGCTGTTCCAACTATGTCCTCCAGATGGCGCTGAGTGTGAAGTGAGGATAGAGAAAGAGGGTGAGCCCTTCAGAGGATGTACTGAGGGATGAGAGAAGGATCAAACATTTCTCTATCCTCCAGGGTGTCCCATGCAATCAGAATTTATGCCACATCGTCGGATGTCTCTGCTCTATGGCCAGCAGTTTCTATGATCCTTAGCAGAGGGTCCTTGCATACCCCATCCCTGGGGAGTGGGTCAGGCTTTCTCCTTCTACTGTCTGAGATGAGACTAGAGAGTGTTCTGACACTGCCCTGTTTTATACCTGGGATTT
>NW_006923094.1:68597-69210 GCF_000298275.1 Orycteropus afer afer | reverse complement strand
ACTGGGCCACAAACCAGTTCTCCTTGCCAACAAGCTCTGCGAACACTGAGAACACAGCTGTGTATTACTGTGCAAGAGACAGTAAACGGAAGTCAGTGAGGCCCAGACACATACCTCCCTGCAGCAATGGGGCTGGTCTACAAGGTTGTGGGCAGGATGCACAAAGTACAAGGCCCCACTCTCAGGAAAAAGTAGGGGAGGCTGTGGATCAAGGGACTTCCTTTCCCTCCAAATTATAACATTTCCTCCCAGCACCCATCCGTGGTTACTATTATAAAATACCATAGATACTGAAATTGTCATTTATTTATGCATTGCAGTCAGACATAAATTTGTATGTGCACATTCATATATTGACATGCACATATTATATTTGTATCCTACACGGTTATCACATATATTGTACAATTTGTATTGGACTGAGTGGAAAATGAAGCAGAATGTTCCAAAATAGTGGGATTCAACTAAAACAGTACATAGTGAAGGATTCATAGCCTTATACCCCTTTATCATATAGAAAGAATGGCCTCATATAAATTACTTGAGCTCCTCACTAATGAAAATAGAAAAAGATGAGCATGTTACATCAAAGCTTAACATGGAAATAATAATA
>NW_006923094.1:67597-68497 GCF_000298275.1 Orycteropus afer afer | reverse complement strand
AACAATAAAAACAATATAAGAACTGGCATGAATGAAATAGAAACAATAAATAAAATAAATTAAAAAAAACAATTATTTGAAAAAAGAAAAAAAGATGAACTCACTGCCCTTGAGTAGCTTCTGACTCATAGCGACCTTGTTGAGGTTTCTGAGGAGGTAAATGTTTGTGGAAGTAGATGTCCAGGCTTTCTTTCACAGAATTGCTGTTGGGTTTGAACCTCCAACCTTCTGGTTAGCAGTCAAATGCCTTAGACACTATACCACCTGAGTTCCTTGATTTTTTGAGAGAACCAAATAAATGTGCCTGATGAGGATATAAAGAGAGATGACACAAATGATCAATAGCAGAAGCCGGAGTGAAGACAGCACTTTATGGTGACTGGACTTGTGCCCTGTTCTCTTTACAGATAGAGGGCTCTGCAAACCTCATGAGAAATGGCCAGCTCGGCCATGGAGGTGGTCCAGGAACATGGTTGGGTCCATTTGTGAGGAGTAAAGGTCCACATACTGGGATAACTCCTACCATGTACGTGTTCAGGTGCACTTGACATTATCCCTCTCTGTTCTATTTGTTGTTTTACATCAGGAAATTATGGTTAATCATAGGTGAAAAGGAAATCACCTTATGGGTAGTAAGAGTTTAGCCCAGCATAATCCATAACATGAAACCATAATTTCCCCAAACACTATCTTTGTCAGCAAACATCAGCAGGGCTTTCCTGTCTGCTCTGGGGCATGGTCCTCTCAGGAGTCCTGCAACTCCAACTCTGGTTATATAGGAGGAGAAAATGCAAATAGGGCCCCTCCTTCAGCGGATGAAAGCAGGTCCAGCCCCAGCCCTGTAGCTCTGGGAGAGGAGCTCCAACCCCAGGATCCCAGGTGTCCCCATTCAGTGATCTG
>NW_006923094.1:60128-66938 GCF_000298275.1 Orycteropus afer afer | reverse complement strand
CTGAAAGTCGAGGACACGGCCCTGTATTACTGTGTGAGAGACACAGTGAGGGGAAGTCAGTGTGAGCCCAGACACAAACCTCCCCTGCAGAGATACGGCCGGACAGCAGGGGGCGCTCCACAGTCACCGAGCTCAGGATTCAGACCCAGGAGCAACTGCAGGGATGTGTTAAATGTTGGTTTCCTGCTGTGTCTGGGAGTTTCCCCAGGGAATCTCTATTTTTGTGATTCTGGGGTCTCCCCTAATAGCTGTGAATTAAAAAACTTGTATTGTAACAGGGGGACCCATTCTCAACTGGGAAAAGCATTCTGTTCCCTGTGGAGGGAAAGGCCTGTGCCAGGATCCCCCGCGGTTCTGGGGAAGCTCAGGGGAATGTGGAGATTCTTTTCCAATGAGACTCTGGACAGGGAGAGTCCTTGGGCAGCTCTAGCACTTGAGTGCTTGGTCACTACTTGAAAGCCTGGGGTTTGAACCTGTCCAGGGATGGCTTGAGAGACAGGACAAGGAATCTGCCTTTGAAAGGTCAGACTTAGGGCTGAACTCTCAGCGCTGTTCCAGAATTAGGACCCTCTCTGGGATTCAGGTCAGAGCGTGAGAGTGGCTAGGTCAGTGTGAGTGACATGTAACAGGTGAATGAAGTCACATCTGGATGTCACTCACTGGAATCCCTCCTCACAAGAGTATGCCTGTCTGAATCAGGACCGACCTGGTGTCTAGTTTCCTCCAAGTCTGTTTTCATTGTCTCTAGTTCAGCAGGGTCACCTAATGCATAGCTATTACGTAGCTTATACTTCACCCCATACTTATTCAATCTGCACGCTGAGCCAACACTCCAAGAAGCTGGACGATGGCTTCAGCTGACTCCATCCCCATGTGCTCAGCAACTCTCAGGCTCAACATCCACATTCTTCTGCTGAAACCTGAGGAAGCAGAGGCTCTGACTGTCCATGGAGAGTAGCCTTTCAAATGGTGGTGGGTTTCGCAGAGCATCACGAGCACTGGGGGTTTCTAGAAGCACGTGTGGAGGAAAGGGCATGGTTGCTGTGAGAAACTGTGGCTTCCACTTGAGCTCATGGATGAATTTTCCCAGTGACCTCTCTGTTTCTGTTTGACTTCTGTGTTCCCCTCATTGTACCTCCATCAGCTGGGACCTGCACTTCTCTGCACCTGGAGGCATTTCATGATGGGAGTCTGCCCAAAGGTGAAGTGAGAGCAGATGTTCTCTGGTGTCTGCAGGAGAAGCCGAGGCACAGAGTAGAACCCAACTGGCACCCAGATTGCACAGAGTTAGCCATGTGGGAGGCCATGGATAGGCGGGTGGGTCATTGTCATGGGAAGGATAATTTGAGCCCAGAGGAGAGGTCCCCAGGCTCCTGTAGGTAAAATCAGTTGGTCAGGAATAAATTGGGGATAAAAGGATCCTGGAAACAAAGTGGCAATTGGTAAACATAAAATGAAGGATTTTATGAATTAAGGAATGGAGGCAAATGGGTAGGGGTTAAGGAAAGTGTGAATATTAGGACAAGGGTTGGGAGAGACATGACCCTTTTATTCTGAGTGTCCACATGGATCCATGGTGCTCACCGCTCTCCCTGTCCTGTGTCCCTCGGGCTGCACACACGGTTACCTCCTCAGCGCTCCCACAGAGCTCACTACAGGGTCAGCTGTGGAACATTCCTCAACCCTCATTCCAGAGGATATATCCGTCTTCAGGTACAGGTCCTGAAACCAGTTCTCTCTGCAGCTGAGCTCTGTTTCCTCTGAGGACATGACCGTGTATTAGTCTTTATGAGACACAGGGAAGGATTTCTGTAATTAGCTTATTTCATTTTCCTGAACAGTAATTATCTTTCCCACAGCAGTTTCACCCTCTCTTGTTACAATTCCAACACACACACACACACACACAGACAGACACTCACACACATGCAGACACACATTTTACATAAATAAGCGCCCAGATATACTAATGTATAAACCTACTCTGACTGTATGAGACCTGGCATATTATTCCTCTATGGACTGTATCTTGATCGTTTCTTCACATCAATGAATTGTCTACAACATGTTTGTTGCAGAGCTTCACTCGGCCTGATAATGACTACAAAGGACTCGTTCCTGGTATGGGCTTTGTTTTGACATTTCACAGTAAAACTCATTATAAATAAAACTGTATGCATTATTAATCATTCACAGGAGATAAATAACTAGATCAATAACTAGGAAAGGGATGTAAAAGGAAATGCATTTTTTCCTTCAATTCTTGAAATCTTCAAACTTCTCTTCATCAGGAGACAATAACAGATACACCATCATCACCTTATTTTATGACAATGAAATAGGAATTTCACACCTTAATCAACAATTTAGTTTTTCCCCAAAGTCTGCTGAAACATAACTTGTGCCTAAAAATACCCATGACAGTTGGGCAATCCTACTTCCGTAGTGATACTGCCTCGGAAACCCAAGGAGGGGTCGCTATGAGTTGGGGCCGACTCGACGGCATATAACAAAAACAACAAGGGCAAATGGTTGCTGGCAAATGACCAAGACACAGTCTATATGTAGTGATGTTTGTGAGTTCCACCTGCCACAACTGGTGGCCCCATGAGTGTGTCCCTCCCGACTTCATCCCTTGTGAGGAAAAGAGAGATGGTAAGCCTGGCTACAGGGAAGAAATGCATTGCGGATGCCGTGTGCGAGTGCTGGGGGAGGGACCAATATGACCACGTGCTTCGGGGCACTGCCATCGGATCGATGAAAACTAGCTATAACTTTGTCATCACGGCAAAACTGTAGCCTCAGTTACTGATTGAAGATTTTCAGTTGAATAAAAATTATAAATAAAAATTGGACATTTTGAAATATATGAATCAGCTATGAGTCCTTGGACAGAACATTATTTTAAAACGCAGACATGTGAATGTGTGTGGGGTCTTTGCATATGAGTGTTCACGTGCTGTGGGAAGGCCTGTTTGTGTGGGAATAAATGATACCATTGGAAGTGGGCTTAGCTTTATGTTTTTGGCCTTCACTTCATCATCCCTCCAGCTGTGGTTAACAGCAGCTTGTGTTCTATGTGAAGGTCTGCCTATTCCATTCAGTGACATCTGGATGTTGTCGTTAGGTGCCTTCTTATGATAAGATTGCAGTTTCTTGGAATCCATGTTATTCTGGGCTCAAAATGCTTACCTGATTACAAGGCAGATCTGCAATTCCCTCCAACTGTGGGTGTCATTCCGGTGAGTTGTTCCCAGGGATCACGTGGTCTCTATTCAGGGACTGCCTGTCCCTGCAGGAAGTGAGACAAGTGAAGTAACATTAAGGGCAGATTCAACTTGGCATCAGGAGTCACTCAGAATATTTTCTCAGACACATGGAACATGTTCACCCACTTCCCACAGTGCATGGGAAGTGGTTCAGAGGGCCCTTGAAGTGATCAGACTCTGGACTGTTACAGGACAAGGTGACATCCTGAGGTCAGGCTATTCAAAGTCATGGAGTCCAGCCCGAATATGCACAGGACTGAGTTCTCTTCATTCTCATTGAGCACCGTGTCTTGGAGAGGACAGTGTGTGCATCCCCGCCTTGTGCCCAGAGAAGGATCCAATGTTTGTTTCCTCTGCACAGTTTCCTTGTATTGTCTTTCCTGGATTTCATGGGGGTTAAGGGTTCATATCATAAAGATACAGACCGTGTACAAATTTACAAGTGGAGAGGGTAACAAGCAGACTCATCCTGAGCATCAAGTCCCAGGACTCACTTCCCACCTGCCTTCCCCGGAATCCAGAGGCCGGGAGGGCAAACCCTGCTGGCTGACTCATCTATGTCCACAGGGATATGGACATGGAAGTGTGAGTCCTTCCCTGCTCATGAACAGTAAATGGTGCCATGTCCCTGAAGTCCCTGGAGAATTGTCCCAGTCTGTGTCCTTCCCCTTTGTTCACACCACAGAGATTGCACAGATCCGGGATTCCCTTCTGTTCACTGTCAAAAGTCATGTCCCTCCTGCAGCAGACCAGCCCTGACTGCTGCCCATGGACTGTTCTCAGGGTGTGTTCTCTGTGTGCAGGTTTCGTGTGTGAAGTTCAGCTGCTGGAATCTGGGAAGACATCAGTCAGCCTCGGGGAACTCTGAGCCTCTCTAGAAAAGCCTCTTGATCCAACCTCACTGAATATGTTCACTGGATCAGCCCCCAGGGAAGGGGCTGGAGGGGGCAGCAAGAGTCATCAAAACAAGTGGAAAGAATCAGTACGACTGTCCATCAGTTCAAGGAAGATCCACAATTGCTCGGGAGAACCCTATCAGCACCATCTCTCTTAAAATGAGCAACCAGAAATCTGAGAGCAGGCCCTGGAGTAAGTACCAGAGCCTCAGTGAAAGGATGTCAGTGTGAGCCAGGATACACACCTCCCGGCAGGGAGAGAACAGGTCCAAGATCAGAAGCAGGTGCAGTGGAAGGCCAAGGTTCCCTTTCAATTCTACTGTTTCCTGCCCCTTACAGATGTCTTCTCCAAGAACAATTATTGTTTCTTCTTTGGAAATAGATCTTTTTTTTCCCCCTCCCTCACTTTGCAACTACCAACTCAGAGCAATGATTCAAATCAGTTTTAAATCCTGGAATCCCCCGATTTCTGATATCAATAACCTTGCATTACATTTTACTCCTCAATCTAAATTTATCATCTGCATATTTTTGTTTGTTTTCTACACTGGTGCACTCTTATTATAGTATGAAAACAAACAAACAAGCAAAAATGCTCACTCCCGTTGAGTTCATTCAACTCACAGCTACCCCTCCTTGGGTGTCCGAGGTGTTATATCTGGTATTCATTGCTTTCAGCCAATAACTTTCAGATATCATCAATGAAATACTCCATTCCAAGTCCTCTTCTGAAACCAGATTGAATAACTGGAATTTCCTTCTCAATATATTGCTGCAAACATTTTAAAAATATTTTCAGCAAAAAATTTATTTGCGTGTAATACTAATGATATTGTTCAATAATTTCCATATTCTGCTGGATTACCTTTCTTTGGAATGGGTACAAATATGGATCTATTCCAGTCAATTGGTCAGGTGGTTGTCTTCCAAATTTCCTAGCATTTACTGAGTAAGTGCCTCCAGTGCTGCGTCAGTTTGTTGAAACATTGCAATGGTGTTCTGTCAGTCCCTGGAGGCTTGTTTTTGCCAAGTTATTCAGTGCTGCTTGGACTTTTTTTTTTTTTTTCCCCCACAGTGACTTTGTGTCTTGCTTTCATCTTCTTTGGATGCCTCCTGCACCATCAATACCCAGGGAGGCAGTAATCAAGAAATCATAAGACCCTATTGCACTGGACATATCTGCTTGAAAGGACCTCTTTATAGTGCTGAAGAGCAAAGGTGTCTCTTTGAAGATTAAGGTGTGCCTATCCCATGCCGTGCTATTTTCAATCACCCCACATGCATGTGGAAACCTCCCAATGCATAAGGAAGATGGAAGAAGCGTTGATGCTTTGAGCTGTGGTGTTGGTCAAGAACACTCAAAGTACCATGGGCTACCAGAAGAACCAACAAATCTGTTCTGAAGTAATTGCACCTGGAATGCTCTTTGGAAGCAAGAATGGCCAGACTTCGTCTCACCTACGTTGGTCATGTTGTCAGAAGGGACCTTTCCCTGGAGAAGGGTCTCATGGTTGGTAAAGTGGAGCTCAGTGAAAAAGGGGAAAAGCCTCAACAAGATGGATTGACACAGGAGTTGCTACATTGGGCTCAGGTATAGGAATATTGTGAGGCTGGTGCAGGACTGGAAAATGTTTTGTTCTGCTATGCATGGGGTCAGTACGAGCCAGACATGACTCAATGACAACTGACAACAGCAACATCATTTATGGAACTTTTACAAACTATTGAGAGTCTTGTCCTATCCCTGAGAGATTAAAAGAGAGTATTTAGAACAACCTGGGTTTTGGTAGTGCTCAATACATGTTATATAAAGAGAGAGACAGAGATATGGATGGAGAGAGGGAGATATAATGAAAGGTGGAGACAAGTAATAGATATATAGAGACCTAGGTGTGAGATTGATAGACAAATGGATCGGGAGATGGATGGATGGATGGCATAGAGAGAGCCTGGTTCACAGGCTCCAATGTCTCTGGGCGTTCAGATGTGTGAGGTGAGCCCAAGGTGATAGGACACTAGGTTAGAGGACTTGAGTCCTCTGTTGTTGGAAAAATCTGAAACCACGTGCTCAAACTACAACATGGGGAGCTTCGCCAGGGGTCAAATGTTGCATCCAGGTGACGTCAAACACTGACTCACTCTTCAGCAGATCATCTCAAGGACTGGAGGATCCATACAGGAACATCCCAGAGTGCAGAGTTTCATCATTGTGAAGATGGAGACAAAGGCAGTGAGCGGAGACAGTGTGGGACCAGAACCTAATCTACCCACAGGGAGAACTGCAGTGTGTGCTGCAGGGACCCAGGACAACTAAACAGAGCTCACCCTCAGGAGCGAGTGAAGGAGGAGGAAGGAATATGCTTCCTACCAGGGTCTGGGACCTCTTTACTCTTTTAGCATCCTCTGCCTCATGGTTCTGAGACCCTTTCCTACTCTGAGAGTCATGAGTCAGATTTCTTAGAATAAAAGTCCATCTCAGGGGGCAGATGGAAGAGTGTTACGGAGAAATGGAGACTCCATCCCATGTAACTAGCCCCTTGTTTGTACACTATGTCTCCTCATCCGAAGACAGTGTAGAAATGGTCCTTAGCAAAATGTTGGCTTGGGCTTCAGGGCAGAACATGCAGATATTCAGAGATAGATTA
>NW_006923094.1:58401-58880 GCF_000298275.1 Orycteropus afer afer | reverse complement strand
CAGCCTGAAGGCCACGGACACAGCCACGTATTACTGTGCGAGGGGCACCGTGAGAGAATCCACATCCCGAGAGGGACAGAAACCCTCAGCCAGCTGTGGCTGCAGAGCAGAGCCCACAGGGCCGCCTCCACCCAGGACCAACCAGCTCACCACCAGAGGGAACACTGTCTGCTGGGTCCTCGGGAGTGAGAACATGAGGAACCCAGGAGCACTGGCCCATAGTGATGACAATGACATGAGCCCCTCCTGGGGACATTGGTGCTGCTTGTCAGAATGTGGGTTTTGGGGCAGCTCACCCGGGGTCCTCTAGAATGCCCTCCCCACAAGGTTTGTTACCGGGTTGTCATTAAATATCTCCCTAATGCGTGCATGTTAATTAGTGAAAGTCACACTCAATCCATTACTGTCTTCCTTGCATCCCTCCTCCTCCTCCACCTCCTTCCTTCCTCCCTCTCCTCCTTGTCATCATCATGGTTTTC
>NW_006923094.1:24406-26284 GCF_000298275.1 Orycteropus afer afer | reverse complement strand
CCCCAAAACCCCTTAGCAACAACCAATCATCTGTACCCCTTTACCCTGGTGCTACTCCACCCCATAATTTTCTATAAAAATGTGACAGTAATGGAGCATGAGATCTTTTGCTAAGGCCACTACGTTGGCAAAAGGAGGGACCCTAGCTTGAGCTAGCAAATAAACTTTCCTTTTGTATTTGCATTGTTGTGTGTTGGCAACTTCCTCGTGCAGAACAACTCCCAGGTTAGGGTCCAACATTTGGTGCGTTGGCTGGGAAGGAGAATTCGGAATGAGTGAGGCTGTCTGCAATAGTAGGATAGTTTCAGGAAAGGCCAGCAGGACTAGATACACCCTTTGCGTGGGGGCACTAGTTCATCAGGAAAGGCTGGAAACTGGCGGACGCACTGGATGAGTGGGGGAAGGAGCCCTTCCTCAACTCATGGGTAGGTTGTGGCCTCATTTTTGGGTAAGAGCAGCCCACTTCAGGGGAGGGGAGAGGCCCCTCCAATCTTTTGTGCTGGAACGAGATCTCTTCTGGGTGTCAGATATATGTGCTGTCTGGTTTGGTGTCTCTGGGTGTCAGATATTTGTACTGTCTGGTTTGGTGTCCCTTGTTGTGTGGCCACTGTCTTTTATTCATTCTGTGTTTTCTTAAAGGAGGTTGAAATGGGACAGAAACAGATTACCCCTCTGTCCCTGATGGTTGAACATTTTTCAGAGTTTAAAACCAGAGGATCTAATTTGTATGTGGTAATTAAGAGAAATAAACTAATAACTTTTTACTCTTTAGAATGGCCCTCTTTTGGGGTGGGGTGGTCTCCGGAGGGCTCACTGGATGGAAAGGTTATCACAGCTGTATTCGACTGAGTCCAAGTGCCAGGTCCCCGTGGGCACCCGGACCAATGTCCCTACATTTTAGTGTGGCAAGATATAGTGACTAATCTACTCCCATGGCTAAAACTTTTTCTTCCGAACCCTTCAGTTAAGGTATTAACATCCTCACTCGGGATTAGCGAAAAGGAGAAACTGAGACGACCTGGGTCCCGAGCTGCTGTTCCACCTGTTTTGCCTGATTCTCAGGTTGACCTCGATCTGATGGATCTAGAAAGCAGCGTGTCTCCACCTCCCTATGCCCCTCCGCCACCTCCCCACCCTCTCCAGTTTCCCCAAGTATCGGGAGAGAATGGAGCGAATGCTCCAAGCGTGCTGCCCGTCATTATGGGCCCAGCTTCTGGTATCCGCCTGCACCAGAGGGGCTCTCAGGAGGCTGAAGCTCCATCGTCTACGGTCCAGGTGTTGCCTCTCAGAGCTATTGGCCCGCCCTGTAAGGACGGAAGCAGAACCTGGCAGTACTGGCCATTTTCAACATCGGACCTGTATAACTGGAAAGTGCAAAACGCCCCCTTTTCTTAAAACCTCCAAAGCCTAATTAATTTGTTAGATTCTATATTGTTTACTCATAACCCCCCTTGGGATGATTGTCAGCAGCTATTGCAGGTTTTGTTCACCACTGAAGAAAAAGAAAGGATCTTGACCGAGGCCAGGAAAAAATGTGCCTGGAGATAATGGGCAACCAACAATGCTTCAGAATTTAATTGACACTGGGTTCCTGTTATCTCATCCCGGTTGGAGCTTTGAACCATCAGAAGGTAGGGGGCGTCTCCAAAAGTACCGCCAGATTCTAATGGCTGGTCTCCGAGTGGCAGCAAGAAAGCTGACTAATTTGGCCAAGGTAAACTTAGTCAGGCAGGGGCCGACAGAGAGCCCTGCAGCATATCTAGAGAGGTTGATGGATGCGTTTAGACTGTATACTCCCATGGATCCGTTAGCCGATGAGAGTAGAGCAGCAGTGGTCCTATCTTTTTAAACCAAGCAGCCCCTGATTTCAGAAGAAAG
>NW_006923094.1:19289-20016 GCF_000298275.1 Orycteropus afer afer | reverse complement strand
GTTTAAAACCAGAGGATCTAATTTGTATGTGGTAATTAAGAGAAATAAACTAATAACTTTTTACTCTTTAGAATGGCCCTCTTTTGGGGTGGGGTAGTCTCCGGAGGGCTCACTAGATGGAAAGGTGATCACAGCTGTATTTGACTGAGTCCAAGTGCCAGGTCCCCGTGGGCACCCGGACCAATGTCACTACATTTTAGTGTGGCAAGATATAGTGACTAATCTACCCCCTTTGGCTAAAACTTTTTCTTCCGAACCCTTCAGTTAAGGTATTAACATCCTCACTCGGGATTAGCGAAAAGGAGAAACTGAGATGACCTGGGTCCCGAGCTGCTGTTCCACCGGTTTTGCATGATTCTTAGGTTGACCTCAATCTGATGGATCTAGAAAGCAGCGTGTCTCCACCTCCCTAAGCCCCTCTGCCACCTCCCCACCCTCTCCAGTTTCCCCAAGTATCGGGAGGGAATGGAGCGAATGCTCCAAGCATGCTGCCCGTCATTATGGGCCCAGCCTCTGGTATCCGCCTGCACCAGAGGGGCTCTCAGGAGGCTGAAGCTCCATCCTCTACTGTCCAGGCGCTGCCTCTCAGAGCGATTGGCCCGCCCTGTAAGGACGGAAGCAGAACCTAGCAGTACTGGCCATTTTCAACATTGGACCTGTATAACTGGAAAGTGCAAAACGCCCCCTTTTCTTAAAACCTCCAAAGCCTAATTAATTTGTTAGATTC
>NW_006923094.1:16205-17674 GCF_000298275.1 Orycteropus afer afer | reverse complement strand
TCCTAAATAGGAAGGAGGGAAAGATTTCTTCAAAAACTAGCCTGGTCCAGGAGGCAACAGGGGCAAAGTGTATCATTGGACAATGCAGTGACAAGTGAATCTGGGAACTAAGCAAGTGTTCCATTCATTCTTAATTGTACCCGATTGTCCTGCACCGCTGTTAAGGAGAGACTTATTATCCAAAGCCCAAGCCCATATATTCTTTCACAAAAACGGTGTCCAGGTTACTGATGGGGAAGGCTCTCCTCTACAGGTCCTGACGGTCACCTTGCACGATGAATACCGCTTGTATAAAGGTGTGGAAGACCAACGTGCAGGGTTAACGGATATGGCTCCGTGGCTGGAAGAGTTTCCCCAAGCCTGGGCAGAAGCTGGAGGAATTGGGTTGGCAAAACACCGACCACCCATTATTGTGGACTTAAAACCCTCTGCCACACCAGTAAGAGTCCGACAGTATCCCAAGGCCAGGAAAGTCCGGGAAGGCATACAGCCCCATATCCAGCGGCTGTTGCGGGAAGAGGTAGTAAAGAGGTGCTGGTCTGCATGGAATACACCTCTCCTCCCGGTAAAGAAACCAGGGGGAGAGTACCGACTGGTGCAGGATCTGAGAGAGGTAAATCTCCAAGTTGAAGACATACAGCCCACAGTCCCTAACCCTTATACGCTGCTCAGCAATCTTCCCCCAGATCATGTGTGGTATACTACCCTGGACTTGAAAGATGCTTTCTTTAGCCTGGCCCTAGCCCCGCAGAGCCAAGACATTTTTGCCTTCGAATGGGTGGACAAAACGGATAAAATCCTCAGCCAGCTGACCTGGACAAGGTTGGGCCAAGGGTTCAAGATCTCGCCCACTTTGTTTAATGAAGCCTTGAGTGATGACCTACGTGAGTACAGGGGCCAAAACCCGCAAATAACTTTACTACAATATGTAGATGACTTGTTAATTGCAGCCCCCAATCAGGCAGGGTGCCTCGAAGCAACCAGGAAACTGCTCACCACTCTGGGGGAGCTGTGATATCAAGCTAGTGCCAAGAAAGCTCAGATAGCTAAGCCAGAAGTCACATGTTTGGGGTGTAAGTTAAAAGCTGGGCAGAGGTGGCTCATTGACGTCATGAAACAGATGATCCTACAGATTCCCCAACCCACAAGCCCAAGGCAGATGAGAGAAATTTTAGAAACAGTAGGTTATTGTCGGCTGTGGATTTTAGATTTTGCCACAAAAGCAAAGTCACTCTATGAGCTCAGCAGGGAAGAGTCAGAGTGGGACTGGACTCCCGAGAGGGATTTAGCTTTTAAAGAACTTAAGGAAGCACTCCTTAAAGCCCCAGCATTGACATTACCTGACCCCACTAAACCATTTCATCTGTTTGTTGATGAGAAAAGAGGAATAGCCAAGGGGGTCCTAACACAACAACAGGGGCCATGGAAGAGGCCAGTAGCATACCTCTCAAAGAAATTGGATCTAGTAG
>NW_006923094.1:14457-14988 GCF_000298275.1 Orycteropus afer afer | reverse complement strand
GTGGTATACTACCCTGGACTTGAAAGATGCTTTCTTTAGCCTGGCCCTAGCCCCGCAGAGCCAAGACATTTTTGCCTTCGAATGGGTGGACAAAATGGATAAAATCCTCGGCCAGCTGACCTGGACAAGGTTGGGCCAAGGGTTCAAGAACTCGCCCACTTTGTTTAATGAAGTCTTGAGTGATGACCTACGTGAGTACAGGGGCCAAAACCCGCAAATAACTTTACTACAATATGTAGATGACTTATTAATTGCAGCCCCCGATCAGGCAGGGTGCCTCGAAACAACCAGGAAACTGCTCAGCACTCTGGGGGAGCTGTGATATCAAGCTAGTGCCAAGAAAGCTCAGATAGCTAAGCCAGAAGTCACATGTTTGGGGTATAAGTTAAAAGCTGGGCAGAGGTGGCTCACTGACGTCATGAAACAGACGATCCTACAGATTCCCCAACCCACAAGCCCAAGGCAGATGAGAGAAATTTTAGGAACAGTAGGTTATTGTCGGCTGTGGATTTTAGATTTTGCCACAAAAGC
>NW_006923094.1:13011-13658 GCF_000298275.1 Orycteropus afer afer | reverse complement strand
TCTTTGGAATTTAATGCTAGCAGCCTACCAAACACTTAACCATACTAGTCCTAACCTGACTCAAACCTGTTGGCTCTGTTATGATGCAAAACCTCTGTTTTATGAAGCAATAGGCATTAACACTTCTTTCAGCTATTCTCATGACCTGAACCCAAAGAATTGCTCTCGGAAAGACCGTAATGTAGGAATTACTATACAACGTGTAACAGGAAAGGGCTTATGCATGGGAAAGCCCCCCAACGCCCAAGAGCGTTGCACCTCATATACTGAAATAAACCCGTCCTTTAATTGGATTATTCCCAGGGAAGGGGATTGGTGGCTTTGCTCGAAAGCTGGACTTTTACTCTGTTTAAACTTGAAAGTACTTAATCTGTCCTCAGGTCATTGTATACTGCTGACTGTCCTTCCCCGAATTATTTACCACCCAGAAGAAAAGATGTATGGACAATGAGGTGGAACTAATAGAGAAAAAAGGGAACCACTTACTCTAGCTACTCTGGTTGGCTTAACAGGGACAGGTCTAGGAATAGCTTCTTTAACAGTACAGAATCAATGCATGCATTCCCTGAGAACAACTATAGATGTAGACCTTGAAAGGATAGAAGCCTCTCTCAAATTTAGAGAAATCCCTAACCTCACTATCGGAG
>NW_006923094.1:10212-10726 GCF_000298275.1 Orycteropus afer afer | reverse complement strand
GTTTCCAGTCAAACAAAAGACAGGCATATGAGTTGAACATTTACGTGAGGTAGATACACTCCTTGGAGAGAACAATCATGGGAGGAAGAAGGGCTGCTTATGCACAGGGAGACAGCTCATGGGGCAGGAGTGCATGGAGTGATGGACACTGTGAAGGGGTAAGTATGGGGAGGAAGTGAGAGGGGAGCTGTTGCATTCTGGTAAACTGCGGTCAATGTCATGAGACAAAGTATATGAGAACTGCCGTACGGAAAGTGAATTTTCTCTGTAAATCTTCACCCAAATCACAATTTAAATAATAATAATAAAAAGAGCCTAGGAAAAACTCAAAAAAAAAAAAAAAAACTTTGGGAACAACTTACACACACAAGTTTCTCCTCTTTTAAGGGGAAAATAATACACTTCTTGATTGAAAGTGTGTTCCACTCCTCTACAACAGTGATCACAGTGAAAATACTCCTGAGTCAGTGTTCATTGAAGAGATGTTGTATGTTCCAACCAAAGACTAACAACC
>NW_006923094.1:7804-8842 GCF_000298275.1 Orycteropus afer afer | reverse complement strand
AATCCATAGTGGTCCATGATAAGTAAAAACCACAGCTTGAATGTGAGATGCCTAACTTTCTCTCTTTTTTTCTAACAAACACACAGAAACACACACAGAGACACACACACTTGAGAACTAAAATAGAACTGTTATGTTGGGAAAAATCCCACAAAAATAATCATTCGATAGAAATGAAAACGGAAATGTTCAGAAATAACAGAAATCAAAAAGTGAGCTGACAACACTTTGTGAGACCAGGAAGATCACGGTCTTCAGAGAAATTGTGAGTGATATGAAAAAATAGTGCAAATCAATGGGAAGAGAGGAGGGTAGAAAGGTGACTTGAGCAGTTGCTCCCCTACACCACTTGCAACTAAGTTGTTGAACAAAGACAAATATTACGAGAGACACATATTTCAGAACTCTGTATAGTCATTGAAGTGTTGAAAAAAAAACAAGCTGAGACCCGGTGAGGAGAGAGAGAGAGAGTAAGATGGAAAGATAGACTCCCTGAATGCCTGCGTTCACCTGCAGGTCAGCACCATGTGGCCATTTTGTAACATGAACCCTGATTCCACTGAACAAGGAACCCACGATGACATCTACATGGACACCACACAGATTCAGAGACAGATATGAGCTAAATAGCCTTGGGGAAGTCATGCAAGAAGAGTGGGTGTGCCTCTTATCAGGGCAGAACTGAGCCACAGGGACATATTCATACAATGTGGATTTGAGATCCTGAAAGCTAAGAAAAGTGCAGCCCAATTACAGTGTTGGGGGCATATTGCCTATGATAATTCAAGTATAAGGGACAGGGAAGCCCGAGTATGTACGATAAAAGACAGGCTGGCCCTAGGACCCAGATTCACAGATCTGTAGCCTATCAATAGGCCAGGAACACAAAAGTCCATGAAATAATTAACCAAGCTTGAATCAACACAATAAAGAGAGTGAACACAGCCAGGGCAAAGGATTGGTCCAAGAGATAATCACAGAGAATGTCCAGATCTGAGTAAGGAATTGAACTTGCAAATCCAGGATGCTGGATGAGCC
>NW_006923094.1:3591-4150 GCF_000298275.1 Orycteropus afer afer | reverse complement strand
ACTTTGTTTCACCTATTTTGGTCGTGTTGTCAGAAGGGACCATTCCTTGAAGAAGTATGTCATGCTTGGTAAGATGGAGTGTCAACAAAAGAGGGGAAGGCTCTCAATGAGATGAATTGACACAGTGGCTGCGAAGATGGGCTCAAGTATAGCAAGGATCATGGAGCTGGAGCGGGACCAGGCAGTCTTTTGTTCTGCTGTGCATAGGGTCGCTGTGAATCGGACACGACTCAACGACTATCAATAAAAACAAAATTCCTAAATCTCCTTATATAATGGCAGCCACTCAGCTGCTCACAGTAGATTCCGCCATGGAGTTGATTACCAGTCTCATCATGGGGAATACTACATCCAGCTGTCCAGCCCCTCAAAACCAGGCCCAGACAAATTGACACATAACATTAACTACCACAATTAATGCCCAAATGCCTGGCTCCACCAGGAAGCCACCTACCCGGTGGCATCCAGCTTTCTCCAGCCTGTTGCTGTCTAATGCTGGTCTCTTGGCTCTGCTGCTGTTGGCTCTCTGCTGCTGTCTCCAATCAAGGACACACTCCAC
>NW_006923094.1:0-2426 GCF_000298275.1 Orycteropus afer afer | reverse complement strand
CCATAGTAAGCTTTATAGGAGGAGGCTATGCAAATAGGGCCCCTTGTTCAGCTGATGAAAACCAAGCCAGCCCCAACCCTGCAGCTCTGGGAGTGAAGATCCAGTCCCTGGATACCCAAGGGTCCCCATTCAGTGATCTGCACTGAACACAGATGAGTCTCCATGGAGTCATGCCTGAGCTGGGTTTTCCTTGTTGCTGTTTTAAAAGGTCATTTTGTGGAGAACAAGTGCATGTGAAAGGGCATGAGTGAGAGAAACAGTGGACATGTGTGACGGGTTCCTGACCAGGATGTTTCTGTGTTTGCAGGTGTCCAGTGTGAGGTGCAGCTGGTGGAGTCCGGGGGAGGCCTGAGTCAGCCTGGGGAGTCTCTGAGACTCTCCTGTGCAGCCTCTGGGTTCATCTTCAGCAGCTACTGGATGAACTGGGTCCGCCAGGCTCCAAGGAAGGCGCTGCAGTGGGCCGCAGCCATTAATAGTGGTGGTAGTGACATAAGCTATTCAGACTCCGTGAAGGGCCGATTCATCATCTCCAGAGACAACGCTAAGAATACGCTGGATCTGCAAATGAACAGTCTGAAAGCTGAGGACACGGCCGTGTATTACTGTGCTACAGACACAGTGACGGGAAGTCATTGGGAGCCCAGACACAAACCTCCCCTGCAGGCATAGGGCTGGGAAGCAGAGGGCGCTCCGGACTTGCCAAGCTCAGGATTCGGACCCAGGAGCAGGTGCAGATGTGGTTTAAAGGCTTGTATCCTGCAGTTGTCTCGGGGTTCGCCTCCATGTTGCAGTTTCCTGGGGAATCTCTCTGTTTTCTTAATTCTTTGCCGCCCCCTGACACCTGTGAATTCAAAAGTTGTGACAGTGGGAAGCATTCTCACATACAGTAAAACAGCCTGTCCCTTGTGGGAGGAATGACTCTGCCTGGATCCCCAGCCTCAGAGCTCTGATGAAGCTCAGGGAAGTCTGGGATGTATCTTCCAATCTGACTCAGGGCAGGTGGAGTCCCTGGGTAGCACTAATGGTTAAGGGCTGATGACCAGCTCCAAGGCCTACAGGTTGAATCCAATCAGTGATGCCTTGGGAGACGGGCCTGGTGATCCACCCCTGAAAGGTCAGACTCAGCACAGAGACTGGAATGGGGTTTCCCAGTTAGGACACACTTTGGCATTCAGGGTAGAGCCAAGCAGGTGGCTAGGTGACTGTCAGTGACACATAAAAGCAGAATAAGGTTCTGCTGACCCTCCTCCTCACATAAGAGTGTGTGGGTCAGAGGTGGCTCTGGGCTGGTGTCGCATTCTCTCCTAGTCTCCGTTCATTGTCTCCAGTTCAGCAAAGCCACCTAATTTATGGGCGGTATGAAGTTTTCATATTTGCCAATACAGCATGTTCCTATCATCATAACTTTATTATAGGGTATGTGTCAGTCTGGGTGCTCTAAAATGGAAGCAACAAGACAGGACTCAGTTTTCCTGGATGGTATGTGTGAGAGACAAGGCAGAGGAGGCCAGGAAGGTGGGGGCGCTGTGAGGCACGAGGCCTTTATATGAGACTTCACTCGTCTGCCACTTTTTCATACTGGGGTGACTTGCATGTTGCTGGGAGGCTGCCGGTTTTTCCAACTCTCTTTCAAATACCAGCAAGGCCACCAATGGACAAGTTTCAGCAGAGCTTCCAGAGTAAGACAGACTGGGAAGGACACGGCCATCTATTTCTGAGAGAATTGGCTACTGAAAACCTTACGAATAGCAGTGAAACACAGTCCAGTATATAAGAAAACGTGGTATGATTTGCTTCTTTTGGAGACACGCTGACATTTGGGGTGCATGTGTTCTTTAGGTTGTAATACTTGGGGTGTTTAATAAACCTGGTGATGATACTGAATGTAATACTTCAAATCTAGTTCTGAACATTTTAAATATTGTAAATATTCTCTCACTCTACTCTCCTTATTTCTTAGCCTTTTATATATGTTTCCACTTATTTTTCTCTTCAATGTGGTGAATGTTGGAATCTATCTTCCAAAACATCCTACAATTAATGATGTTTCTCATGCCCCCAGCAGTTAATGTAGCTTCAGTATCTTCATTTGGATTTTCAAGAGGAAGTAGATAGAAACTATCTTAATATTTCCATAATTAACAGAGGGATTCATAGAGGTCATTCAGTCCTGTGGACTCTAGTGAGCAGTGTAGGTTGTTTGTGCACCAAGATGGAGGTAAGAGGAGTGTTTCAGCGTCCAGGGAAAAGCAGGAGATGAAAGTCATGGAAAGTTGTTCCCATGGGACACAGTAGGGGATTCCCTTGATATCGTGTTCACTGATCTTGTACCAAAGAGGCTAACACACCTCTTCCTGTTTTCTGTTGCTCTTGGGATTAAAACTGGGCAGGAATTGATGACATATGTCACCCCCATGAAGTCAATA
>NW_006923093.1:76345-76797 GCF_000298275.1 Orycteropus afer afer | reverse complement strand
TTAGAAACAGAGACTGAGGAAGAGTGTGTGAAAAGAGTGACAGAGATCTAGGGAGTCTGGGAGGATGAGAATGAGGAAAGAGGGTGAGAGGGGAATTACACTTTGACATACACACACGGAGAGAAAGAGCGAAACACCTCTAGAGAGAGACAGACACACATGCACACACTCACACACACACCCACACACAGAAACACACTTAGAGACACACATACAGAGGGACAGGGCAGGGTGGGTCGAGAATACCCAGGGAGGACCCAGGTCATTTCCCAGTGCCTCCTGGACGGGCTACTCCTCCCAGTTGTAGGCTTTCGGTCCCACCTCGAATATCATTAGCCCAGGTGGATTTCTACTTCTCTCTGGGAGAGAGAGTGTCATCTGCTGTCCCTTACACCCAGGACTGCACAGATTTTGGAGAGCCAGGGCCTGGGACCAGCTCCTTCATCAGTCCA
>NW_006923093.1:73552-73987 GCF_000298275.1 Orycteropus afer afer | reverse complement strand
AGACCCTGTGTAATGAGAGAGAAGGTACTAGAGTGAGGAGCAACAAGGAGTGGGTAATGAGAGTCCCCAACAACGACAACAACCTTTTATATACCTAACCCCCTTGGAAACAAATGTCTTAGGAGCTATGTTGTTCCACCAGGTTGCAGTTGAATGCCCAAGAGACACTTGTTGACTTCTCCATAGTGATAAAGTGGTGCAGATGGAGGATCCATGTGTGAAGCCATCTAAGTGTCCTGAAATCTGTGGACCTGGCTGAACCCAGGCCTTCTCTGGCTCCTGTGGAGTGGGGTGGATTGCCGTCACTGGGTCCGGGTACAGACATGATGCTGGGAGGGCCACAAATTTGGCAACCCAGCGGGATTTTTAGCAAAGTGTATCATCGGGAGAGGGCACAAGTCAGGGTATGCAGGCTATGATGTCACTTCCTTGACA
>NW_006923093.1:69907-70497 GCF_000298275.1 Orycteropus afer afer | reverse complement strand
ATTGTTTAATGAAATACTGGTTTTTGATCTGACATACAATGAGGTCCCTTGTTTGAATGATTGTCTAATGTACCATTTCTTGTCTTTACCTACGGTCTCAAGGTTGGCAGCCATCAGAATGTCTACTAGCAGAGCAAGGCCAATGGCCCAGACCGAAACTTGGTACTCAAGAACTTCCCTCTCTCCCCTCATCCACCTGCAGCCCCTGTATAGCCATACTTCACTGTCTGTGTTGGTGGATTTACCAACTCTGGATTTTTCATTCAAATGGCATCTTACAGTACATGGCTTTTAGCGTCTGACATCTGTCACTTAGTCATTGATATTTTTGATGCCCGTTAAGGTGGCCGTATGTTTGTCGGAAATTCCTTTTGATGAGTGAACGGTATCATAGGTATGCTGTTTTGGGTTGACTTCATCATTTCAGGAGAGACATTTGGAAAGTTTGCTTCTTTTGACTTCTGTGGATGGTTCTGTGATGAGCATTTGTGCCACGTGTTTGTCTGCGTGCCTGTGGTCGTGAAAATTGGCAAGGGTGGAAGGACAACTGAGGAGAAAATTCAAGTATAAAGAATGTGTGTTGGTTGAGA
>NW_006923093.1:54632-68482 GCF_000298275.1 Orycteropus afer afer | reverse complement strand
TTCTGAGGACAGGTAGCAGTTAACCCATAAAGCAGGATGTCATGTTGCACACCCAACACCCAGCACATGCTTACAGACAGGGAACTGAACCTCCTCTGATGGCCAATGTGGGACCAGGATCGGATAGGCAGCAAGGGGAGGCCTCAAACCCAAAGGGCCTTGGATACCTCCAGGGATGGCCGCTGGTAACTGTATATATAGGATTTCAGACAGGAAATAAACAAAGAGCAGAGGGATGGCAGTCATGCCTCCTTTTCCCTTGATAATACTTCCCGAAGGCTCGGCCCAGACTTAGGGTGAGTGCATGTTCAGAGGGGTCTCAAATCTCAGCAAACCCAGGTGGCCAGAGACTGTCCTAGGACAGAGGCAACTCCCTGGAGACCCCACTGAGATCTCTCCTAGTATTTTCTCCCTTTAAGGACCCTCTTTCTACCCTAAGGAATCCTATCTCGAAACCCTCTCCTCTACTCGACTCCCCACTCCAGCCTTGGCCCTGTGCCAACTGTTTCTTCCAATACTTCCTTGACTATCAGAGGGGAAGCCCTGTGGACGTCTTTCCCTTGTTCTTCAGCATTGCCTACTCTCCCATGTGGCCAATTCTGTTTAGTGCTTTCACTCTGGATGCTAGATGTCTCATCTCTCAGTTGGCCTGACAGTCTGTTCACACTTGTTTCCACACGCACACATCCTGACCTGTGAGGGAGACACCTCTTTTATTCCCCAGAGGCCACTGTTGATACTCTGATATATCTTATTGACAGAGCTTTGGTGTCAGATGGTTGTCGGTCCTGCCGTAGTTAACTTTTAGGAGCCGTTCACATCACTAAACCTTTGTTCTCTCACCTCCACGAGGTCTTGTGGCCTGAGGACTCACTGGACTTTTGTTCATCATACATGTATTGACCGTTACCATGTGGTTAACCCAAAGATCGGAGGTGCCAAATATTGGAAGTTCTTCTCCAACTTCAAATACTGCTCATTAAAAGGAGAATTGGTTACTGCTGGAAGCAGTTGTGTGTCTCCTGCCACATTCCCTGAAACCTGGGCTTCCCAGTCTGATCCACAACCCCCGGCATGTCTGGTAGTTCTTATTGATGTTTCAGAGTATGACCCTTCTTTGTCCCACATCCAGAGAAACAGTGGATCGGAAAGTTGTTGTTGTTTTTTTTTTTTACCTGAACCAGAGGTCTGCTGTGTTGCCTGTTGACAATGGGATGGTCTTGCTTTACCTGCAGACCTTGGGCTCGTCCACCTGAGCTGCCAGCAGCTGCCTTCCATAGGATATGCCTCTAGCTTTTGTGGACCTGGAACCGGAGGCAGAAGTGAAGCCCAGATTGAGAAGCCTTCACACATCCCCTAGCTAGTACTTTCAACTTGGACTACTACTTGTCTCAACGATTGTAAGAGGACAGATTCCTGTTTCTCAAACTATTGCCTTTGGGTATTTGTCTTAGAGCAGCACTAGAGAACCAATACACTGCTCTAGAGGCAGAGGCAGAGGCAGCCCAAGCACCTCCTTCAGCATTCTTGTAAGCGACACTGAACATGAGCCCATGGCCTGCCTTTCCCTGACATGAGACGTGAGCTATCAGTCTCATATCATGTTTTCTTGTTTGTCATTGACTTCATGTTTACTCCAAGTGAAGCTTACATTGACTTTTCTGTGTAAAGTTTCCTTGATTGCTTAGTCAAATACTGGTTTTCGAGCTGACATACAATGAGGCCCCTTGTTTGAATGATTGTCAAGTGTACCCTTCGGTGTGTATACCTACAGTCTCAAGGTTGGTATCCATCAGAATGTCTACTAGAAGGGCACAGCCATTGGTCCAGACAGAAACTTGGTAGTCTAGAAGTTCCCTCTCTCCCCTCTGCCCTCTGCAGCCCCTGTATACCCATACTTCACTGTCTGTGTTGGTGGATTTACCAACTCTGGATTTCTCATTCAAATGGCATCCTATGGTACATGGCTTTTAGCATCTGACATCTGTCACTTACTCATTGATATTTTTGATGTTCGTTAATGTGGCCCGTTTGTTACTCGGAAATTCCTTTCGATGAGTGAACGGTATCATAGGTATGCTGTAATGGGTTGACTTCATCATTTCGTGAGAGACATTTGGAAAGTTTGCTTCTTTTGACTTCTGTGGATGGTTCTGTGATGCGCATTTGTGCCCACGTGTTTGTCTGCATGCCTGTGGTCGTGAAAATTGTCAGGGGTGGAAGGACAACTGAGGAGAAAATTCAAGTATAAGGAATGTGTATTGGTTGAGATCACGAAGCTGGAAAGTGATGGGAGATGAAGAGGCAGGAAAGGGCTGGAGAACTCCCAGGTTTAGGTGAAAGGAATCAGGAGGTTCAGGAGGTAGCATTGGTGTTGTGATTTAGGAGGTCGCAAGGGATGTGGTGAGACTCTGTGTAATGGGAGAGAAGGTACTAGGGTGAGGAACAACAAGGAGTGGGTAATGAGAATCCCCAACAAAGACAACCATCTTTTATATACCTAACCCCCTTGGAAACATTAGTCTTAGGCGCTATGCTTCTCCACCAGGTTGCAATTGAGTGCCCGAGAGACACTCGTTGAGTTGTCCAGGGTGATAAATTCGTGTAGATGGAGGATCCATATATGAAGCCATCTCAGTGGACCTGGCTGAACCCAGGCCTTCTCTGGCTCCTGTGGAGTGGGATGGATTGCTGTCACTGTGTCCGGGTAGAGATATGATGCTGGGAGCGCTGTGTATTATGCAACACATGGAGATTTTTAGCAAGGTTTTCAGTTGGGAGGGGGCACAAGTCAGTGTATGCAGGCTATGATGTCACTTCCTTGACAATGGAGACCAATAGAACTTGGAACACGGGTCACCGGGCAACAAGATGCTGGTGGCTCACTGCCTGACTCATTTCACTGAAGGCACTTGGTGAAGCACCACGTATCACTGTTTTCTCCAGAATTCAGGATTTGGACCCTTTCAAGTGGGTTCAGAAGACTGCTACGGCCTCACCCCCGAAGACTCTTCCTGCCATACACCAGAACGAAGTTGAAAATACCACGGGGTGTCCTAAGTCAGTCTGATCCAGGCCAGGCCATGACTCTGATCCCACCCAGGCAGCTCCAAACCACTCCTCATGGCTACACCAGACCTTGTCCTCATGGGACATCAGATGAGGAGCCGGGAGGAAGGGAGGACACAAGTGATGAGGCCAAATGTCCTGATGATGAGGCAGGCTCACCTTGGGACTAACAGAGGGCATCAGGAAGGAGGGTGTCGTGTGATCGATACAAACTCAGTAGCGGTAGTTGCTGATGAAGATGATGGTAGTGGTGCTGTCTCATGGCTAATAGTTGTGGAGGGCATTCCATGGGGTCATTCTGTGGAGGGCGGTGGCATCATGGGGTCATTCTGCTGGTCATGAGCAGGACTTTGCAACTGGCTGGGAGTAGTTAATGCAATTGGGTGTACTGTTGGCTGAGCATCAGGGTGTGGACCAAGTCAGGATCTGGTTCAAAGCTCCATTGCGGCCAAACTGGTCACCTAGGATCTGGGATCTAAGTTTCCACCAGAAGTTCCAATTGACTCCAACAATTCAGGGTAGAGGCTGTCTCAGGCTGAGCTGGCACCTTCACTGGGATTTTGTTGGCCTCCATGACCACCATCTGTGGTCCAGGCCTCTGTCACTGACTTCCAGTGGATGACCCTGGTTCATCAGTTGTCAGAGGTAGACATCTTGAGCCCTTGTCCCAGGACCTCCTCCGATCTGCTTAAGCTCTCCTCTTCCCTGTGCAGTTTGAGATAGGAGAGCATTGGTAGAATGTATTTAACCATGACTGAGTGGATGTTTTGAGGTTTGGATTGTCTGGCCTTTGTATCATGCTGACAATAATCATCATCTCCTGCAAATGAATCTTTCCTTTCCACCTGTGGTCTAAGAGGGTGCACACATTCCTGCTCCTGAGAAGGCCATGTGGGCAGATTTCTGAGGACAGGTACCAGTTAACCCATAAAGCAGAAGGTCATGCTGCATACCCAACACCCAGCACATGGTGTCGGACAGGGAACTGAATCTTCCTCTGATGGCCAATCTGGTACCAGGATCAGATAGGCAGCAAGGGGAGGCCTCAAACCTAAAGGACATTGGATACCTCAAGAGATGGTCGCTGCTCACTCTATGTGCAGGACTTCGGACAGGAGATAGACAAAGAGCAGGGGGACAGCAATTGTGCCTCCTTCTCCCCTGAGTAAGACTTCTCGAAGGCTCGGCCCAGACTTAGGATGAGTGCAGGTTCGGAGTGGTCTCAAATCTCAGCAAACTCAGGTGGCGAGAGAGTGTCCTGGGACACAGGCAACTCCCTGGTGAACCCACTGAGATCTCTCCTAGGGTTTTCTCCCTATAAGGACCCTCTTCCTACTATCAGAATGGCTACTTGCAGATCAAGGCCATCAGCCCAGACAGAAACTTTGTAGTCATGAAGTCCCCTCTCTCCTCTCTCCGCCCTGCAGCCAACATATACCCATACTTCACTGTTTGTGTTGATGGATTTACGCACTCTGGATTTCTCATTCAAATGGCATCTATGGTACATGGCTTTTAATGTCTGACATCTGTCACTTAGTTATCGATATATTTGATGCCCATCAAGGTTGCCGTGTTTTACTCGGAAATTCCTTTCTATGAGTGAACGGTATCATAGGTATGTTGTATTGGGTTGACTTCATCATTTCTGGACAGTCATTCAGAAAGTTTGCTTCTTTTGACTTCTGTGGATGGTTCTGTGATGAGTGTTTGTGCCCACGTGTTTGTCTGTGTGCCTGTGGTCATGAAAATTGGCAGAGGTGGAAGGAAACCCGAGGAGAGAATTCAAGTATAAGGAATGTGTGTTGGTTGAGATCAAGAAGCAGGAAAGTGATGGGAGGTGAAGGGTGGGAAAGGGCTGGAGAACTCCAAGGTGTACATGAAAGGAGTCAGGAGGGTGAGGAGGTAGCACTGATGTTGTGTGAGTTAGGAGGTCAGGGTCCCACTGGGCAAACCATCTCCCAGATGACTAGGACTGGGTAGCGGTTTGCTTTTTCCCTCGATAATGAATAAAGAGAGCGCCACCAGCCCCATCTAAAAGACAGATCCATCCAGCTGAGGTGACGGAGCTCCAAGGAGACCGCCCTGGGCTCAAAATCTGACCACAGAGAGCCCCACTCCATCAGCACAGAGGCCTCATCTGTGGACAAAGCTGTCCTAGCTGTGGGGAGGTCTCCAAGGCAGGCCCTGGTCCCGCCAGCCTCCATTGGGCTGGAGCCATGTCCGTCAGCGGCACACACCCAATCAGAGGTGAACTGGCATGCATGGTATGTAGCAGTTGCAGGCGCATGGCGCTCAGGGGCCTGCATCGCCTGCTTGAGGTTCGGCCTGGCAATGCACTACTCTCGCAGCTCCACCGCCTCTGGGTGCTTGTGGAGGGGGATCCGCAGGCTAGAAGGGGGGAAGAGGCCGGCCTTGTGTGGGCGCCAAATGTGCTCCGTGCACATCCTTGTCCAGCGCCTAAGCTGGTGCTGTGCAGATGGGGGGTGCCAGGCCTGAGCACGCTGTCGCCGCTGCCGCCGCCGCTGCCGCCGCCTGGTGAATGTGGGCAGCCTGGGTGCCTGGAATTGAGTTGAGTGCGCAGCCTCCGAGGAGACGCCCACGGGGTACCCGGTTCCTCAACAGTGCCGACCTTCCACTGCGACTCCCCTGTCCTTCCCCTCCGCCGTGCCTCCCCTCCCCCCTTCCCTGCCCAGGTCATTGTGCATGAGGTGCATCCAGTGGTGGTGCAAGGGTGAAGTGGGCAAGGGGCGGCAGCCAGGCAGATACTGGTTAGTGGACTCAGAGGGGTGGGCATGGAGGGAGGCGTGGGGGCTCAGGCTGAGTCTGGGGCTCTGGATGCAGGCCCTGCACCTGGAAGGGCCAGGTGGCCAGGGCATGGATACCAGGGCTGAGGAATGCCATCTGATCCTGTCTGGGTGGGGTTTTTTTTGGCCTGAAAAGCTGCGGGAGTGCCATGGCGGAGATCGCGACATCCGGGCCATGTGTCCTGTGGGGGAACTAGCAACCTTGCACTAAGGGCGGTGCCTAGCCTCCGAGGGAGGAAGAGGAAAGACACTTGGCCAGCACTGGGGCTTCTGACACCGGAGATGATGGATGGGGGGGGTGGTGCCTTCCCAGGACCACCTGGGATCCACATCGAGGCATGGGGGTCACACCTGGCAGTGAGGTCTGCTTGGCTTGGGTAGGCACCCCTTGTGCTCACTGGCTCCTCATACCTGGTAGGCCCTGTGTGGAGGGGACTCCTGGCCAAGCCCGGTCCAATGTTTGTGGAAACTTGGCTTCCCAGGGCCAGGCACAGGGTGGATGGGGGGTTGGACAGCCCCCAATAAATGACTCCCCACACTTTAAGGGAGAGGTGGCCTCACTCACACAGCCCAGCCTGAGAGCTTGGCACTTGCCTGGGGAGGAAGCTGGGAGGTGGCCCCGGTTGGGATCAGGAAGGCCCATGGACAAGGTTATATTTGAGCTGCAGCACTTGAAGGGCATGGCATTGCATGCCAGATCTGGATGGGCACTATGGGCAGAAGGGATGGGGCACCGACAGGGTGCTTGGGTTTGGCGGGACTGGGCATGATTGGAAAAGCCCTGGGTATGGAGGGAAAGGGAGTGCGGCCACACGCTGGGGAGTGTGGGAAGCTGGGGCCACAGAGCCAGCCTCAGCCTCCTCTTCGAAAGGGGAGGACACACTGGCAACTGTGCGATGGGAGGGGGGTATGGGCCTAGGGTAGAGCTTTCAAGCCCCTGGGGCTGTCCTCTAGGCGCCTGATCTTTTTCAGCAGGCCGTGGAACACCACCCTCAAGGACCTGTTCACCCAGTGACGTGGACATTTGAGAGCAGTCCCTGTGAAGGCTTTGCTTGTCCAACTCACTGGTGAGCAGGGTATGGGTGGTCGGAACACACGCCCAGGAAGAAGGTCCCCCCTAACCCCGGATGCTCTGCGGAGTCGCTTAAGGCCTAATGTCCATTATGTACACCCCAGACTGTCCTCTGAAGCAAGGGGGGCCTGAGAGGCAGTTGCTGTCCCTTAAAGTCTGAGGCCTCCTGGTGCCCTGAGCTGTTGGCTCAAGGGGTTGGGTGGTGTCCTACCTCGAAGTCACCGGGGTCAGGGAGGCCAGGCAAGGCCCTTAGGTGCCTCTGAGGGCCAGGCTCTGACCTCACGCTGGATGGCTTTAGGTCCACCTCAAGCCCTGACCCCACCGGGGAAACTGCCCTCAGCCGTGTCTGCCCCCATGCCCACGTATCCTTCCCGCACACCTCGCCCCAGAGGCACCATGTCGAGGGACCATCCATTCGTGTCCCCTCTTACAGAGGAGGCAACCAAGGCTCGGACACCAAAGTGAATTCACTCTCCCAAGTGCATACAGATGGGGACAGCGTGGGACCTGCCCTTCACCCCAACTCGCTGTCGCCTCTGATGCCCCAGGCCCAGGCCCTGTGCCCACCTCCGGCCTGATGACACAGCTGGGGAGGCCCAGCCTAAGCCAGCCTGGTGGTATGGAGGGCCAACCCAGAGCAGCCCCTCAGCTGGTGTCCCAATAACTTTGGTCCCAGAGGACCACCTTCTGTGCCACCGTGGCCAGTGAGAAGAGCCAGCCCCTACTCCAGCCTCCTGACCCAGACCCCGCAGGGGCCACCGTCCCACTCCACCTCTGTGCGTGCTCAGTGGCAAGAGCTTTGTGGCATTGGACCACGATGGTGTGAAATAATAGTGGCAGTGTCAACTGGGGGGTGCACTTAGACCTTGTAATGAGAAAACACAGAGGCAACACTGCCTGGGCCCTTCAAACAAGGAAGTGACCCCTGGATCAGAAGCAGAGTTTGGCAGTCTGTCTTGAGGTTCCTCCTATGAGCTCCCAGAGGTGCACAGTGGCCTCTGCTCTTGACTGAGCCAGCTCTCCTGCTTCTCCCTTTTGGTAGGCTTCCTCACCTTCACAAACCTCCTTTCCTGGGCTGGGACTCTTGGAAGCCCCAAAAGTCTCTGCAGACTGTTGGCTTGGGGTTGTGAGGAGCAGAGACCAGCCTGAGCCAAATGAATCTGTGGGGTGTGCAGAGCCCAGTCACATGTTCCAAGTGCACAGTCAGTGAAAAAGATGAAGCCCCTCTACCAGGTGCAGCAATAGAAGTCGCAACCCCAGCCTCAGACACGGCAACGATGGCATGGGTGGTGCAGGACCGGGCAGGGTGCCATGGGGTCGTGACGAGGCTGCAGCCATTCTGCTGCATCCAACCACAGCAAGCTGGAGCCCCCAGGTTGGAGAGTGCCAGCCCGTGCACCTGGCACACAGCCAGACACCTGTGTGTGGAGGCTCGTGTGTGCCTGTAATGCTGCACTGGTTTCCAAAAAGCTTCCAGATTGAGCGAGACCAGGAGTCGCCATTGAGAAATCATCCAAGGAAATCTCTGGGTGGTCAGAGTCCCACTGGGCAACCCATCTCCCAGATGACTGGGACTGGGGAACGGGTTGCTTTTTCCCTCCATAATGAGCAAAGAGAGTGCCACCAGCCCCACCTCAAAGACAGAGCCAACTACCCAAGGTGAAGGGGCTCCAAAGAGACCGCCCTGTGCTAGAAGTCTGACCACAGACAGCCCCTGGCCTTATCTGTGGACAAAGCTGCCCCAGCTGTGGGAAGATCTCCAAGGCAGGCCCCGCTCCCACCAGCCGCCATTGGGCCAGGCGTGTGTCCGTCAGCAGCACACGCCCAATCAGAGGTGAGCTGGCATGCATGGCATGCCACAGTTGCAGGCGCGTGGCGCTCAGGAGCCTGCAGCCCATGCTTGAGGATTGTCCTGGCAATGCGCTGCTCTCACAGCTCCACCGCTTCTGGAGGCTTGTGGAGGGGAATCCACAGGTTAGCAGGAGGGAAGAGGCTGGGCTTGTGTGGCCACCAACTGTGCTCCTTGCACATCCCTGTTCAGGGTTTAAGCCCCCGCTGTGCAGAGAGGGTGCCTGGTCTGCGCACGCCCCTGCAGCCTCCGCCGCCACCATCTGGTGAAGGTGGGCACGCTGGGTGCCTGGACTTGAGGTGAGTGCAGGGTCTCTGAGGATCTGAGGAGACACCCACTGGCTGCCACGTTCCGCGAAGGTGCCATCCCTCCACCGCGATTCCCCAGTCCTTCCCCTCCACCGTACGTCCCCTCCCCCCTTCCCTGCCTAGGTTATTGTTCATGAGGTGCATCCTGAGGGGGCGCCAGAGTGAATTGTGTAAGGGGCGGCAGCCAGGCAGATACTGGTTAGTGGACCAAGGGGC
The DNA here is from genome assembly GCF_000298275.1 of Orycteropus afer afer. NCBI lineage: Eukaryota > Metazoa > Chordata > Mammalia > Tubulidentata > Orycteropodidae > Orycteropus > Orycteropus afer. The sequence goes on along the minus strand of NW_006923093.1, from coordinate 59,161 downwards.
TGGACAGGGTGAGTGGAGTGTGGAATTGGGCCGAGTCTGGGGTTCTGGATTCAGTCCCTGTGCCTGGAAGAGGCAGGTGGCCGGGGCGTGGATAGTAGGGCTTAGGAATGCCCTCTGATCCTGCCTGGGTGGCGTTTTTTTTTTTTTTTTTTTTTTTGCCTGAAAAGGCTGCGTGAGTTCCCTGGCAGAGGTCGCGGCATCCGGGCCATGTGTCCTGTGGGGGAACCAGCAACCTTGCACTAAGGGTGGTGCCTAGCCTCCGAGGGAGGAAGAGGAAAGACACTTGGCCAGCACTGGGGCTTCTGACACCAGAGATGACGGATGGGGGCCGGTGCCTTCCAGGGCCACCTGGGATCCACTTCGAGGCATGGGGGTCACACCTGGCAGTGAGGTCTGCTTGGCTTGGGGAGGCACCCCTTGTGCTCACTGGCTCCTCACACTTGGTAGGCCTTGTGTGGAGGGGACTCCTGGCCAAGCCCGGTCCAATGTTATTGGAACATTGGCTATACAGGGCCAGTCACAGGGTGGTGGAGGGTTGGACAGTTCCGAAGAAATGACGCCCCACACCATAAGAAAGATGTGGCTTCACTCACACAGCCCAGCCTGAGAGCTTGGCACTTGTCTGGGGAGGTGTCCATGGTTGGGAACAGGAGGGCCCGTGGGCAAGGTGATATTTGAGCTGCAGCACTTGAAGGGCTTGGCATGGCATGCCATGGCTGGATGGGCACTACAGGCAGAAGGGACAGGGCACCGACAGTGTGCTCGGGTTTAGTGGGACTCGGCATGATTAGAAAAGCCCTGGGTATGGCGGGAAAGGCAGTGGGGCCACCCGCTGGGGAGTGTGGGAAGCTGGGGCCACAGAGCCAGCCTCAGCCTCCTCTTCAAAAGGGGAGGACACACTGGCAACCGTGCGAAGGGAAGTGGGGATGGGCCAAGGGTAGAGCTTACAAGGCCCCAGGGCTGTCCTCTAGGCACCTGATACTTCTCAGCGGGCTGTGGAACACCTCCCTCAAGGACCTGTTCACCCAGTGATGTGGACACTTGAGAGCAGTCCCCATGAAGGCTTAGTGTGTCCATCTTGCTGGTGAGCACGATATTGGAGGTCAGACCACACGCCCAGGAAGACGGTCCCCCCTAATCCCCCAGATGCTCTGTGGAGTCGCTTAGGGTCTAATGTCCGTTCTGTACAGCCCAGCCTGTCCTCTGAGGCAAGAGGGGTCTGACAGGCAGTTGTTGTTCCTTTGAAGGCTGGGGCCTGGTTGGGTGGTGTCCCGCCTTGAAGTCACCGGGGTCAGGGAGGCCAGGCCAGCCCCCTTGGGTGCCTCTGAGGCCCAGGCTCTGACCTCACGCTGGATGGCTCTAGGTCCACACCAAGCCCTGACCCCACAGGGGAAACTTCCCTCAGCCGTGTCTGCTGCCGTGCCCAAATGTCCTTCACGCACACCTTGCCCCAGAGGCGCCATTCCCAGGGACCATCCATTCGTGTCCCCTCTTACAGAGGAGGTAACCAAGGCTCAGACACCAAAGTGAATTCACTGTCCCAAGTGCATACAGATGGGAACGGAGCGGGGCCTGCCCTTCACCCCAACTGCCTGTTGCCTCTGATGCCCCAGGCCCAGGCCCTGTGCCCACCTCCGGCCTGATGACCCTGCTGGGGAGGCCCAGCCTAAGGCAGCCTGGCGGTGTGGAGGGCTAACCCAGAGCAGCTCTTCAGCTGGTGTCTCCATATATTTGGTCACTGAGGGCCACCATCTGTGCCACCGTGGCCAGTGAGAAGAGCCGGCCCCTACTCCAGCCTCCTGACCCAGATCCCACCAGGGCCATCATCCCACTCCCCCTCTGTGTGTGGTCAGTGGCAAGAGCTTTGTGGCAGTGGACCATGATGGTGTGAAATAATAGCGGCGGTGTCAGCTGGGGGGCGCACTTAACCTTGCAATGAGAAAAAACAGAGGCAACACTGACTGCCTGGTCCCTTCAAACAGGGAAGTGTCCCCTGGATCAGAAGAAGAGTTTGGAAGTCTGTCTTGAGGTTCCTCCTATGAGCTCCCCACAAGTGCACAGGGGCCTCTGGTCTTGACTCGGCCGGCTCTCCTGCTTCTCCCTCTCGGTAGGCTTCCTCGCCTTCCCAAACCTCCTTTCCTGGGCTGGGACTCTTGGAAGCCCCAATAGTCTCTGCAGACTTGTGGCGTGGGTGTTGTGAGGAGCAGAGACCAGCCTCAGCCAGATGGATCTGTGGGGTGTGCAGAGCCCAGAAACATGTTCCAAGTGAAGGGTCAGCAAGAAAGGTGAAGTCCCTCTACCAGATGCAGCAATAGCAGTCGCAAGTCCGGCCTTGGACACGGCAACAACGGCACGGGTGGGGCAGGACCAGGTAGGGTGCCGTGGGGTCATGACGAGGCTGCAGCCATTCCGCCGCATCCAACCACAGCAAGCTTGAGCCCCCAGGTTGGAGAGTGCCAGCCTGTGCACCTGGCCCACAGCCAGCCACCTGTGTGTGGAGGCCCATGTGTGCCTATAACGGTGCACTGGTTTCCACAAAGCTTTCAGATTGAATGAGACAAGGAGTCACCTTTGAGAAATCAGCCAAGGAAATCTCTCTGGGTGGGCAGAGTCCCACTGGGCAGCCCATCTCCCAGATCATTAGGACTGGGGAGCGGTTTGCTTTTTCCCTCGATAATGAGCAAAGAGAGCGCCACCAGCCCCATCTCAAAGACAGAGCCATCTAGCCGAGGTGACAGGGCTCCAAAGAGACCGCTCTGGGCTTGAAATCTGACCACAGACAGCCCCTCGCCATCACCTCACCTGTGGACCATCAGGCCTCATCTGTGGACAAATCTGCCCCAGCTGTGGGAAGGTCTCCAAGGCAGGCCCCGCTCCCGCCAGCCGCCATTGGGCCGAGGCAGCGTCTGTCAGTGGCACACGCCCAATGAGAGGGGAGCTGGCACGCATGACACGTTGCAGGTGCAGGCGCGTGGCGCTCAGGGGCCTGCAGCACCTGCTTGAGTTTAGGCCTGGCAATGCGCTGCTCTCGCAGCTTCACTGCCTCTGGGGCTCGTCGGGGGGTATCCGCAGGCTAGCAGGTGGGAAAAAGCCAGCCTTCTGTGGGCTCCGAATGTGTTCCGTGCACATCGTGTCTAGCGCCTAAGTCTGTGCTGTGCAGAAGTGAGGTGCCTAGCTTGCGCACGCCGCCACAGCCTCCGCCGCCGCTGCCTGGTGAAGGTGGGCACGCTGGATGCCTGGACTTGAGATGAGTGCCCGGCCTCCAAGGAGACGCCGACTGGGTGCTTGGTTCCGAGTCAGTGCCGACCCTCCACCGCGGCTCCCCAGTTCTTCCCCTCCACCATGCCTCCCCTCCCCCCTTCACTGCCCAGGTCATTGGGCATGAAGTGCATCCTGAGGGGGCGCCAGAGTGATGTGGGCCAGGGGCGGCAGCCAGGCAGATACTGGTTAGTGGACACAGAGCAGTGGGAAGGGCTGGTAGCTTGGGGCCTGGGGCCGAGTCTGGGGTTCTGGATGCCGGCTGTGCGCCTAGAAGGGGCAAGTGGCCGGGGTGTGGATAGCAGGGATTAGGAATGCCATCAGATCATGGCTGGGTTTTTTTTCTTTTTTTTAGGCCTGAAAAGGCTGCGGGAGTGCCCTGGAGGAAGTGACAGATTCCCGGGGCTGTGTCCTGTGGGGAAACTAGCGACCTAGCCGTAAGGGCGGTGCCTAGCCTCCGAAGGTGGAAGTAGAAAGACACTTGGCCAGCTGTCCAGCACTGGGGATTCTAACACCGGAGATGATGGATGGGGGGCGGTGTCCACCAACAACGTAACTGCACCAGCAAAGGTAAGTTTCACTAAGGTTACTATCACTGTGACCAGCATCCTTCTAACAGTAAGTCTCTAAAGGAACTGGACCTAAGGGCGCTGTCAGTTTGTGAAGCATCACCTTCACTGCAATTAGCTATGATCCATCTAGCTAAAGTTACTGCTGTGTGCCCAGCTTCACAGTAACTGTAAATAGTTAAGGAAAGTAAGTGTAAGTGAGGACACTGTCAGTATGGCCAATATCATCCAAAGAGTAACAAGCTGATGTAAGTATAGCTGAGGTAGCAGTCAGTCCCCTCACATCACTGTAATTCTAAGCATCTCCCATAAGTTTAGGCACAGTCACTATGACGAGATTCACCATTACTGTAACTAGCTAATGGAGGACAAAGTAAAGCACTGTCATTTCATCCTGCCTCCCCATTACTGCCTAAATAAAAGAAGTCTCTCTCAGGGCCATTCAATATTGTCTGTGTAACTGTAAGTGTGACCAAGTCACCATAAATATACCTAGCTAAGGTAAACCTATCCAAGGTGTGGTGGTTAATGTGGAGTTTCAACTTGGCTTGGCCTGGGTGAGTGGCTGGGCAGCTGAATGTAGTATTGCCCATGATGAGACTGGTAATCAACTCCAAGGTGGACTCCACTGTGAGTGGCTGAGCTGCTTTTGGGTATGTGGTCTGCTTCCCATATGTAAGAAACAGCTTTGGAAATGGTCTC
>NW_006923093.1:52456-52931 GCF_000298275.1 Orycteropus afer afer | reverse complement strand
ACATATGATTGCCTAAGGTCACTGTCGTTTTTGCCAGCATCCCCATGTCTTTAAGTAGCGAACATAAGTGAAGGAAGGTCACTGTCTTCGAGAGCAGGGTCACCATAAATGTAGGCCTCTAAAGCAAGTGTAGCTAGCGTCACATGTGTTTAACTAGCGAACATAAGTGTAGCAAGGTCACTGCCGTCGTGTCCATCGTCAGCATTAATGTAAGTCGCTATATCAAGAATGGCTTTGGACACTATGACTTTGAACAGCACCACATTTAGTGTAAGATTTTAAAATAAGTCTAGCTTAGGTCACTGATCATGTTCCTAGAATCTGCATAAACGTATCTAAGTCCAGTTCAGTGTACTTAAGGTCACTGTCAGTGTGACCATTGTCACCATAAATGTAATTAGCATAGGTAAGTGTAGCTACGGTCATGGTCTCTGTGACCAGCATCACCGTAATTGTAAGGGGCTTAAGCAAGTGT
>NW_006923093.1:51319-51786 GCF_000298275.1 Orycteropus afer afer | reverse complement strand
GCAAAGTATGGTGACTTTCCCATTGTCCACCATCAACATAACTGTACCAGCAAAGGTAAGTTTCACTAAGGGTACGACCACTGTGACCAGTGTCCATCTACCAGTATCTCTCTAAAGGAAGTGGACCTAAGTTCACTGTCAGTTTGTGAAGTATCACCTTCACTGCAATTAGCTATGATCCGTCTAGCTAAAGTCAGTGTTGTGTGCCCAAATTCGCTGTAACTGTAAAGAGTTAAGGAAAGTAAGTGTAACTGAGGACACTGTCAGTATAAACAATATATCCTAAGAGTAACAAGCTGATGTGAGTATAGATGAGGTAGCAGTCAGTCCCCTCGCATCACTGGAACTCTAAGCAGCTACCATAAGTTTAGGCACGGTCACTATGACAAGATTCACTGCAAGTGTATCTAGCTAATGGAGGAAGAAGTGAAGCACTGTCATTGCATCCTGCCTCCCCATTATTGCCT
>NW_006923093.1:49235-50417 GCF_000298275.1 Orycteropus afer afer | reverse complement strand
CACTCTCAGTGTGAACAGCATCACTGTAATTGGAATTAGCTAACATATGATTGCCTAAGGTCACTGTCGTTTTTGCCAGCATAGCCATGTCTTTAAGTAGCAAACATAAGTGAAGCAAGGTCACTGTCATTGAGAGCAGGGTCACCATAAATGTAAGCCTCTAAAGCCAGTGTAGCTAGGGTCACATGTGTTTAAATAGTGAACGTAATGTACCAAAGGTCACTGTCATCATGACCATCATCGGCATTAATGTAAGTCACTAAATCAAGAATAGCTTTGGTCACTATCACTGTGAACAGCACCACCTGAAGTGTAAGAATTTAAAATAAGTCTAGCTTAGGTCACTGTTCATGTTCCTAGAATCAGTGTAAATGTAACTAGCCCAGTTGAGTGTACTTAAAGTCACTGTCAGTGTGAACAGTGTCACCATAAGTGTAAGTAGCATAGGTAAGTGTAGCTACGATCATGGTCTCTGTGACCAGCATCACCGTAATTGTGAGTGGCTTAAGCAAGTGTAGCTAAGGTCACAGTCCCTGTGAACAGCACCAACGTAACTGTATCCAACTGCAATAAGTCTAGCTTATGTCCCTGTCACTGTGACTAACAATCCAGGAAATATCAGCAGCTAAGGTATGTTTAGCAAAGGTCATTGTCTTTGTGACCAGTAACACCTTAACTGTAACTAGGAAAGGAAAGTCAAGCTAAGGACACTTTCAGTTTCAAAATGGTCAACGCAGTCATAACGAGCTAAGGTAAGTGTAGCTAAGCTGGCTATCAGTGTGACCAGCATAGCATCCCTGGAAGCAGTTAGGGTAAGCGTGAGGTCTTTTTCACTGTGAGCAGCATCACCATATTTCTAGCTAGGTAACATAAATCTAACCAAGGTCACTCTCAGTGTGTCCAGCATGACCGTAACTGGAAGTAGCTGAGTGTAGCTAAGTTGACTCTTAGTGTGACCAGCGTGACCATAAGTGGAAGTAGCGAAGTTCGAGGTCACTGTCAGTGTCACCAGAGTCAACCTACCAATAGCTAATGTAAATAAACTGAAGGTCACTGTAACAGAGATCACTGTCAGTATGACCAGAGTCCCAGTAAGAGCAACTAGGTCATGGAAGCATACCTAAGGTAACACTAAGTGTGCCTACCATCAATGCAACTGTAATGATCAAAACTGAGTTTTTC
>NW_006923093.1:44643-48517 GCF_000298275.1 Orycteropus afer afer | reverse complement strand
AGTCTCAGTAAGGCAGTCTCACTGTGTCCAGCATCTCCCTGAATGTAACTAGTTAAGCTAAGTCTAATAAAAGTCACCCTAATTTCATCTAGCTAATGTCAAGGTTTCAGGTCACTTTCAGTGTGAACAGCATCACTGTAACTGGAATTAGCTAACATAAGTTTGTCTAAGGTCACAGTCATTTTTGCCAGTATCCCCATGTATTTAAGTAGTGAACATAACTGAAGCAAGGTCACTGTCATTGAGAGCAGGGTCACAATAAATGTAAGCCTCTAAAGCAAGTGTAGCTAGGTTCACATGTGTTTAACTAGTGAACGTATGTGTAGCAATGGTCACTGTCCTGACCATCGTCAGCATCAATGTAGGTCGCTAAATCAAGAATAGCTTTGGTCATTATCAATGTGAACATCACCACCTTAAGTGTAAGAATTTTAAATAAGTCTAGTTTAGGTCACTTTTCATGTTCCTAGAATAAGCGTAAACGTAACTAGCCCAATTCAGTGTACTTAAGGTCACTGTCAGTGTGACCAGTGTCACCATAAGTGTAAGTACCATAGGCAAGTGTAGCTACGGTCATGGTCTCTTTGACTAGCATCACCGTAATTGTAAAGGGCTTAAGCAAGTGTAGCTAAGGTCACTGTCCCTGGGAACAGCATTAACGTAACTGTAACCAATTGCAATAAGTCTAGCTTAGGTCCCTGTCGCTGTGACTAACAATCCAGGAAATGTCAGCATCTAAGGTATGTTTACCAACGGTCATTATCATTGTGACCAACAACACCTTAACTGTTACTAGGAATGCAAAATCAAGCTAAAGACAATTTCAGTTTCAAAATGGTCATTGCAGTCATAACGAGCTAAGGTAAGTACAGCTGAGGTGGCTGTCAGTGTGACCAGCATGGTAATCCCTGGAGTCAGTTAAGGTAAGAGTAAGATCTTTGTCACTGTGAGCAGCATCACGATATTTGTAGCTAGGTAACGTTAATCTAACCAAGGTCACTCTCAGTGTGTCCAGCATCACCGTAACTGGAAGTAGCTAAGAGAAGTGTAGCTAAGTTCACTCTCAGTGTGACCAGCGTGACCATAAGTGGAAGTAGCGAAGTTCGAGGTCACTGTCAGTGTCACTAGAGTCAACCTACCAATAGCAAATGTAAATATACTGAAGGTCACTGTCACAGTGAGCAGTATCACCATAACTGTAACTAGCTAGACTAAGTCTCCTTTTGGTCACTTACAGTGTAACCAACATGACTGGAACTCTAACTAGACAACAAAACTATAGATAAGGTCTCTGGTGATGTGACCCTTGTGCTGTAAGTGAAAATGGGAAAGATAGGTCTAACAAAGATCACTGTTGCAGTGACCATCATCACCATAAGTGTAATGAGCTAATGTGAGTGTAACGATGGTCACTGTCATTATAACTCATGTCACCATAAGTGTAACTAGCTAAGGCAAGTGAGAATAAGGTCTCTGTTGTTGGAACCAGTGTCAATGTAACTTTATGTAGTTAAGTTAAGGCAAAATAGGGTGACTGTCCCATTGTCCACTATCAACGTAACTGTACCGGCAAAGGTAAGTTTCACTAAGGTTACTATCACTGTGACCAGCATATTTCTAAGGGTATCTTTCTAAAGGAAGTGGACCTAAGGTCACTGTCATTTTGTGAAGCATCACCTTCACTGCAATTAGCTATGATCTGTCTAGCTAAAGCCACTGCTGTGTGCCCAGCTTCGCTGTAACTGTAAATAGTTAAGGAAAGTAAGTATAAGTGAGGACACTGTCAGTATGGCCAATATCATCCTAAGAGTAACAAGCGAATGTAAGTATAGCTGAGGTAGCAGTCAGTCCCCTCACATCACTATAATTCTAAGCATCTCCCATAAGTTTAGGCACGGTCACTATGACGAGATTCACCATTACTGTAACTAGCTAATGGAGGACAAAGTAAAGCACTGTCATTTCATCCTGCCTCCCCATTACTGCCTAATTAAAATAAGTCTCTCTCAGGGCAATTCAACATCTCCTGTGTCACTGTAAGTGTGACCAAGTCACCATAAATATACCTAGCTAAGGTAAACCTATCCAAGGTGTGGTGGTCAACGTGGAGTTTCAACTTGGCTTGGCCTGGGTGAGTGGCTGGGCAGCTGAATGTAGTATTGCCCATGATGAGACTGGTAATCAACTCCAAGGTGGACTCCACTCTGAGTGGCTGAGCTGCTTGGGTATGTGGTCTGCTTCCCATATGTAAGAAACAGCTTTGGGAATTGTCTCCATCTTTGAGCAGGCTTGAACCCTGCATGTAAACAAATCGTTGTCCAGCCGCCTGCCATGCTCTGCCCAACTTGGGACTTACAATGGACTTGAATGAATGGCCTGCCCTGTGGTTTGGTAAAATCTTTGCTATGCCTCCTGACTTGTCTACTTTGGACTTTTCAGCCTCAACACTCAACAGCTGTGTGAGTGCAGAGACCCTCTAGCTCCAGTGGGCCAGGAAGAGGACGCACATGTGAAGCCAAAGGGTGAGGTGTTTCCACCCAGCTTCTAGTGGCTCACACCTGGAACTTGGACTTAAAGCCTCTAAATGGTAAGAATAATCTCCTGCTGTGTTAGGCCATCTCATTTGTGGTATATTCTTGTCAGAGCAGCACCAGCAACACAAACTAAAAGGACAGAGTCTCTGTCAGAAACATCAAGGTTACTCTAACTAAGACAAGTGTAATGGATGGCATTGTGAGTGTGACCAGGTTACAGTACGTGTAACTAGCTAAGAGTATTTTACCTAAGGATCAGGTCATTGTCACCCACATCTGTGTCCCTTTAGGGAGCAAAGGTCAGTCTTACTATGGTCACTTTCACTCTCAATGGCATCTCCGCAACAGTAGCTAACTAAGATAAGGGTAGCTAAGGTCAGAGTCAGTGTGTCCATGATGCCAGTAACTGTAACTGGCTAAGGTAACAATAACTAGGTACGGTCACTTTTGCTGTGAGTAGTGTCTCTAGAACATTAACTATCTACGGTAAATTGAGTTCAGGTCACGGTCATGGTTACCAGCATCCCCATAGCTGTCAGTTAGTAACAGAACTATAGCGCTATGGGCAGTGATGTTGTGAACAGCACGATGGTAACTGGAACTAGGATAGGTAAGTCTAACTAATGTCATTCTCCCAGTGGCCAGCATGACGTTAACTGTAACTAGCTATGATAAGTGTAAGTGAGGTAACTGTCACTGCGACAGGGGTCAACACACTCATATCTAGGTGAGGTTGGTCAACCTCAGGTCCCTGTGAGTATATAAAGCATCACCGTGTTCTGAGCTAATGTCACTCTTTCAAATCACTGTCACTCTTACCAACATCACCCTAACTGATACCAGCTAAGGTATGTGAGTCAAAATGCACTATCATTGGGAACTGCATCGCCATAACTTGAACAACAGTAAATGTAGCTGAGGTCACTTACAGTGTGGCTAGTGTCACCATAAGGGTAACTAGGAAATGTAAGTGTAGCAGAGACCACTGTCAGTATGACCAGAGTCCCAGTAAGAGCAACTAGCTCATGGAAGCATACCTAAGGTAACACTAAGTGTGCCTACCACCAATGCAAATGTAATGATCAAAACTGAGTTTTTCTAAGGTCACTGTCAGTGTCACCAACATCAGCCTAAGTGTAAATAGCTAAGGTTAGTATAAGTAAAGCATTCTCACTGTGTCTAGCATCACCCTGAATGTAACTAGCTAAGATAAGTGTAATAAAAGTCACCCTATTTTCATCTAGTTAATGTCATTTTTTCAGGTCACTCTCAGTGTGAACAGCATCACTGTAACTGGAATTAGCTAACATATGATTGCCTAAGGTCACTGTCGTTTTTGC
>NW_006923093.1:41315-43473 GCF_000298275.1 Orycteropus afer afer | reverse complement strand
AGATAAGGTCTCTGGTGATGTGACCCTTGTGCTGTAAGTGAAACTAGGAAAGATAAGTCTAACAAAGATCACTGTTACAGTGACCATCATCACTGTAAGTGTAATGATCTAATGTGCGTGTAATGATGGTCACTGTCACTATAACTCGAGTCACCATAAATGTAACTAACTATGGCAAGTGTGAGTAAGGTCTCTGTTGTTGGAAACAGTGTCAATGTAACTTTATGTAGTTAAGTGAAGGCAAAATAATTTGACTGTCCCATTGTCCATTATCAACGTAACTATACCTGCAAACGTAAGTTTCACTAAGGTTACTATCACTGTGACCAGCGTATTTCTAAGGGTATCTCTCTAAAGGAAATGGACCTAAGGTCACTGTCAGTTTGAGAAACATCACCTTCACTGCAATTAGCTATGATCTGTCTAGCTAAATTCACAGCTGTGTGCCCAGAATTACATCACTGTAATTCTAAGCATCTCTCATAAGTTTAGGCACGGTCACTATGATGAGATTCACCATTATTGTAACTAGCTAATGGAGGACAAATAAAGTACTGTCATTTCATTCTGCCTCCCCATTATTGCATAATTAAAATAAGTGTCTCTCAGGGCAATTCAATATCGCCTGTGTCACTGTGTGACCAAGTCACCATAAATAGACCTAGTTAAGGTAAACCTGTCCAAGTTGTGGTGGTCCAAGTGGAGTTTCAACTTGGCTTGGCCTAGGTGAGTTTTTGGGCAGCTGAATGTATTATTGCCCATGATGAGACTGGTAATCAACTCCAAGGTAGACTCCACTGTGAGTGGTTGTGCTTCTTTTGGGTATGTGGTCTGCTTCCCATATGTAAGAAACAGTTTTGGGTATGGTCTCTATCTTTTAGCATGTTTGAACCCTGCGTGAAAACAAATCGTTGTCCAGCTGCCTGCCATGCTCTGAGCAACTTGGCACTTTCAATGGACTTGAAAGAATGGCCTGCCCTGTGGTTTTGTGAAATCTTTTCTGTGCCTCCTGACTTGTCTATTTTGGACTTTTCAGCCTCAACACTCAACAGCTGCGTGAGTGCAGAGACCCTCTAGCTCCAGTGGGCCAGAAGGAGGAGGCACAACTGAAGCCAAAGAGTGAGGTGTTTCCACGCAGCTTCTAGTGCCTCAAACCTGGAACTTGGACTTAAAGCCTCTAAAAGGTAAGACTATCTCCTGCTGGGTTAGGCCATCTCATTTGTGGTATATTCTTGTCAGAGCAGCACCAGAAACACAAATTAGAAGGACAGAGTCTCTGTCACAAACATCAAGGTTACTGTAACTAGGTAAGACAAGTGTAATGGATGGCATTGTGAGTGTGACCAGGTTACAGTAAGTGTAACAAGCTAAGAGCATTTTACCTAAGGATGAGGTCATTGTGACCCCCATCCGTGTCCCTTTAAGGGGCAAAGGTCAGTCTTACTTCGGTCACTTTCACTGTCAATGGCATCTCCGTAAGTGTAACTAATGAAGATAAGGGTAGCTAATGTCAGTGTCAGTGTGTCTATGATCCCACTAACAGTAACTGGCTAATGTAACAATAACTAGCTATGGTCACTTTTGCTGTGACCAGTGTCTCTAGAAAATTAACTATCTATGTAAATTGAGTTCAGGTTATGGTCATGGTTACCAGCATCACCATAGCTGTCACTTAGTAACAGAACTGTAGCTATGGTCACTGATGTTGTGAACAGCATGATGCTGTGAACAGCATGATGCTAACTGGAAGTAGGACAGGTAAGTCTAACTAAGGTCCTTGTCACTGTGGCCAGCATCACGGTAACTGTAACTAGCTATGGTAAGTGTAAGTGAGGTAACAGTCACTGTGACAAGGGTCAACACACTTGTAACTAGGTGAAGTAAGTCTAACTCAGGTCCCTGTGAGTATGTAAAGCATCACCGTGTTCTGAGCTAAGGTCACTCTCTGAAATCACTGTCACTCTTACCAGCATCACCCTAACTGAAACCAGGTAAGGTATGTGAGCCAAAATGCACTATCATTGGGAATGGCATTGCCATTACTTGAACAACAGTAAATGTAGCTGAGGTCACTTACAGTGTGGCTAGTGTCACCATAAGTGTAACTAGGAAGGGTAAGTGTAGCTGAGACCACTGTGAGTATGACCAGAGTCCCAGT
>NW_006923093.1:37252-38531 GCF_000298275.1 Orycteropus afer afer | reverse complement strand
ATAAAATATCTAGAAATAAACCTCGCCAGAGACACAAAAGATCTATACAGAGAAAACTATAAAACATTGCTACAAGAGACAACAACAGTACTACATAAATGGAAGAACCTACCTTGTTCATGGATAGGTAGACTGATCATTGTGAAAATGTCAATAGTACCTAAAGCAATGTATACATTTAAAGCAATCCCGATCCCAATTTGTTCTCATGGGACACCAGATGATGGGCCAGGAGGAAGGGAGGACAGAAGTGATGAGACCAAATATTCTGACGATGAGGCAGGCTCACCTTGAGACTAACAGAGGGGATTGGGAAGGAGGGTGTCATGTGATCGATAAAGACTCGGTAGGGGTAGGTGCCGTTGAATGTGATGGCAGTGGTGCTGCCTCCTAATTAGTAGTTGTTGAGGGCATTCCGTGGCTCCATCCTTATGATGTCTCCCCATCATTGGTTCATTCTGCTGGTCATGATCAGGACTTTGCAACTGACTGGGAGTAGTTGATCCAGTTCGGTATATTGTGAGCTGAGCACCAGGGTGTGGACCAAGTAAGGATTGATTCAAAGCTCCATTCCAGCTGACTTGGTCACCTAGGATTCTGGGACCTAAGTTTCTACCAGAGATTCCAATTGACTCAAACATTTTAGGGTAGGTGCTGTCTCACAATGAGTTGGAAAATTCATTGGGAATTTGTTTGCCTCCATGACCAGCCTCTGTGGTGCAGGCCTCTGTTCGTGACTGGCCATGGATGACCCTGGTTTGTCAGGGGTCAGAGGTAGACATCTTGAGCCTTTGTCCCAGGACCTTCTCCTCTCTGATTCAGCTCTCCCCTGCCCTGTGCACTTTGAGATAGGAGAGGGCTGGTAGAATGTGTTTAGCCACGACTGAGTGGACTTTTCGAGGTTTGGATTGTCCGGCCTTTGTCTCATGATGGCCATAATGATCATTTCCTCGCAGTGGGTATTTCCTTACCACCTGCGCCTCTTAGAGGGTTTAAAATTTCCTGCTCCTGATACAGCCATGTGACTAGGGTTCTGAGAACAGCTAGAAGTTAACCCATACAGCAGAATGTCATGTTGCACACTCAACACCCCGCGCATGGTGACGGACAGAGAACTGAAACCTCCTCTGATGGCCAATCTGGTATCATGATCAGATAGGCAGCAAGGGGAGGCCTCAAACTCAAAGGGCCCTGGATACCTCCAGAGATGTCCGCTGCTCACTGTATCTTTAGGACTTCAGACAGGAGATAGACAAGGAGCTGGGGGACGGCAGTCGTG
>NW_006923093.1:34785-36731 GCF_000298275.1 Orycteropus afer afer | reverse complement strand
TGATATTCTGATATATCTTATTTACAGAGCCTTGGTGTCAAGTGGTTGTCGGACCTGCCGTAGTTAGCTTTCAGGAGCCGTTGACATCACTAAAGCTTTGTACCCTCACCTCTACGAGGCCTTTGGCCAGAGGTCTGACTGGGCTTTTGTTAATCATAGAAGTATTGACCATGACCATGTGGTAAACCAAAAGATTGGAGATGCCCAATATTTCATGCCCTTCTTCAACCTCAAAAACTGCTCATTAAATGGAGAATTGGTTACTGATGGAAGCAGTTGTGTGTCTCTTGCCACATTCACTGAAGCCTGGGCTTCCCAGTGTGAGCCACATCGCCCGACAAGTCTGGTGGTTCTTGTTGCTGTTTCAGACTATGACCCTTCTCTGTCCCACATCCAGAGAAACAGTGTATCGGAAACATTTTTATTTTATTACCTGAACCTGAGGTCTGCTGTGTTGCCTGTTGACAAAGGGATGGTCCCGTTTTCCCTGCAGACATTGTGCTCGTCACCCAGGGCTACCAGCAGCTGCCTGTCATAGGAGATGCCTCTAGCTCATGTGGACCAGGAACAGGAGGCAGAACTGAAGCCCACGATCGAGAAGCCTTCACCCATTCCCTAGCTAGCACTTTGATGTTGGACTACTTCTTGTTTCAAAATTGGAAGAGGACAGATTCCTGTTTGTCAAACTATTCCCTTTTAGTATTGTGTTAGAGCAACACTACAGAACCAATACACTGCTCTAGAGGCAGAGGCAGAGGCAACCCCAGCACCTCCTTCAGCATCCGTGTAAACAACACTGAGCTTTAGCACATGATGTGCCTCTTGAGATGGGAACTATGAGTCTTGTGTCATGATACCTGGTTTGTCATTGACTTTGCGTTTACTCCAAGTGCAGCTTACGTTGACTTTTCTGTTTTCAGTTTCCTTGATTGTTGAGTCCAATACTGGGTTTTGATCTGACATACAATGAGTTCCCTTGTTTGAATGATTGTCAACTATAACGTTTGTTGCCTTTAACTACCATCAGAAGGTTGGTTGCCAATGGCAGGCCTAGTAGCAGAGCAAGTCCATCGGCCCAGACAGATCCTTGTTAGTCAAGAACTTCCCTTTCTCCCCTATGCCCCCTGCAGCCCCTTTTTAACCATACGTCACTGTGTGTGTAGGTGGATGTACCCACTCTGGGTTTTTCATTTAAATGGCATCCTATGGTACGTGGTTTTAGTGTCTGACACCTGTCAGTTAGTCATCGATATTTTTGATGCTCATCAATGTGGACCGTGTGTTACTCGCAAATTCCTTTCGATGAGTGAAAGGTTTAATAGCTGTGCTGTGTTGGGTTGACTTCATCATTTCTGGACAGACTTTTTGAACGTTTGCTTCTTTTGACTTCTGTGGATGGTTCTGTGATGAGCATTTGTGCCCACGTGTTTGTCTGAGTGCCTGTGGTCGTGAAAATTGGCAGAGGTGAAAGGACAACTGAGAAGAGAATTCAACTATAAGGAATGTGTGTTGGGTGAGATCAAGAAGCAGGAAAGTGATGGGATGTTAAGAGGTGGGAAAGTGCTGGAGAACTCCCAGGTGCAGGTGACAGGAGTCAGGAGGGTCAGAACGTAACACTGGTGTTGTGAGTTAGGAGGTAGAAAGAGAAGTGATGTGACCCTGTATAATGACAGAGAAGGTAATAGGGTGAGGGATGACAAGGAGTGGGTAATGAGAGTCCCCAAAAACAAAAACAACAACCTTTTATATACCTAACCCCTGCAGAAATGTATGTCTCAGAGGCTGTGCTGCTCCACCAAGTTTCAGTTGAGTGGCCGAGAGACCCTCGTTGACTTCTTCAGGGTGATAAAATGGTGAAGACGGAGGATCCATGTGTGAAGCCATCTCAGTGTGCTGAAAGCTGTGGACCTGGCTGAACCCAGGCCTTCTCCGGCTCCTGTGGAGTG
>NW_006923093.1:33034-33580 GCF_000298275.1 Orycteropus afer afer | reverse complement strand
GTGATGCTGGTAACCATGACCGTGACCTGAACTCAATTTACCATAGATAGTTAATCTTCAAGAGACACTAGTCACAGCAACAGTGACCGTAGCTAATTATTGTTATGTTAGCCAGTTACAGTTACTGGGATCACGGACACACTGACATTGACCTTAGCTTCCCATATCTTCCTTAGTTACACTTACGGAGATGCCATTGACAGTGAAAGTAACTATAGTAAGACTGACCTTTGCTCCCTAAAGGGACACGGATGAGGGTCACAATGACCTCATCCTTAGGGAAAATACCCTTAGCTTGTTCAAGTTACTGTAATCTGGTCACACTCAAAATGCCATCCATTACACTTGTCTTACCTAGTTACAGTAACCTTGATGTTTGTCACAGACACTGTCCTTTTAATCTGTGTTCCTGGTGCTGCTCTGACAAGAACATCCCACAAATGAGATAGCATTACCAAGCAGAAGATTATTCTTACAATTCAGAGGCTTTAAGTCCAAGTTCCACGTGCGAGGCACTAGAGGCTGGGTGGAAGTACCTCAGTCTTT
>NW_006923093.1:29164-30471 GCF_000298275.1 Orycteropus afer afer | reverse complement strand
CTATTTAAAGACATGGGGATGCTGGCAAAAAGGACAGTGACCTTAGGCAAACTTATGTTAGCTAATTCCAGTTACAGTGATGCTGTTCACACTGAGAGTGACCTGAAAAACTTGACCTTAGCTAGATGAAATTATGGTGACCTTTATTAGACTAAGCTTAGCTAGTTACATTCAGGGTGATGCTAGACACAGTGAGAGTGCCTTACTCAGACTAACCTTGGCTAGTTACACATAGGCTAATGCTGGTGACACTGACAGGGACCTTAGAAAACTCAGTTTTGATCATTACAGTTGCATTGATGGTAGGCACACTTAGTGTTACCTTAGGTATACTTCTATGAGCTAGTTGCTGTTACTGGGACTCTGGTCATACTCACAGTGGTCTCAGCTACACTTCCCTATTCCTGGTTACACTTATGATGACACTAGTCACACTGTAAGTGACCTCAGCTACATTTACATTTGTTCTAGAGATGGCAATTCAGGTCCCAATGATAGTGCATTTTGGCTCCCATACCTTAGCTGGTTTCAGTTAGGGTGATGTTGGGAAGAGTGACAGTGATTTGAGACAGTGACCTTAGCTCGGAACACGGTGATGCTTTACATACCTCACAGGGATCTGAATTAGACCTACTTCACCTAGTTATGAGTGTGTTGACCCTTGTCACACTGAGAGTTACCTCACTTACTCTTAACATAGCTGGTTACAGTTTCCATCATGCTGGCCACAGGGACAAGGACGTTAGTTAGACTTACCTCTCTAGTTCCAGTAAGCATCATGCTGTTCACCACATCATTGACCATAGCTACAGTTCCATTACTAGCTGACAGTTATGGTGAAGCTGGTAACCATGACCGTGACCTGAACTCAATTTACCATAAATAGTTAATCTTCTAGAGAAACTAGTCACAGCAACAGTGACCATAGCTAGTTATTGTTACATTAGCCAGTTCCAGTTACTGGGATCATAGACACACTGACACTGACCTTACCTACCCTTATCTTTGTTAGTTACACTTACGGAGATGCTGTTGACAGAAAGTGACCGTAGTAAGACTGACCTTTGTTCCCTAAAGGGACACGAATGGGGGTTACAATGACCACAACCTTAAGTAAAATACTCTTAGCTAGTTACACATACTGTAACCTGGTCACACTCACAATGCCAAACATTACTCTTTTTATTTATTTATTTATTTTATTAGGACTTGGGTGAAGATTTACAGAGTAAATTCACTTTTCATACAGCAGTTCACATATACTTTGTCTCATGTCATTGACCAAAATTTACAATGCAGCAGCTCCC
>NW_006923093.1:16182-17505 GCF_000298275.1 Orycteropus afer afer | reverse complement strand
TGTTGCTGGTCACAGTGACAATTACCTTTGATAAACATAGCTTAGCTGCTGACATTTCCTGGATTGTTAGTCACAGTGACAGGGACCTAAGGTAGACTTAGAGCAATTGGTTATATTTACGTTGGTGCTGTTCACAGAGACAGTGACCGTAGCTACACTTGCTTAATCCCCTTAAAATTACGGTGATGCTGGTCACAGAGACCATGACCATAGCTAAAATTACCTATGGCACTTAAACTTATGATGACACTGGTCACACTGACAGTGACCTTAAGTACACTGAACTGGGCTTGTTATGTTTACACTGATTCTAGGAACATGAACAGTGACCTAAGCTAGACTTATTTTAAATTCTTACACTTAAGGTGGTGGTGTTCACGGTGATAGTGACCAAAGCTATTCTTGATTTAGCGACTTACATTGATGATGACTATGGTCACGACAACAGTGAACTTTGCTACACTTACGTTTGCTAGTTAAACACATGTGACCCTAGCTACACTTGCTTTAGAGGCTTATATTTATGGTCACCCTGCTCTCAATATCAGTGAACTTGCTTCACTTATGTTTGCTACTTAAAGACATGGGGATGCTGGTAAAAATGACAGTAACCTTAGGCAAACTTATGTTAGCTAATTCCAGTTACAGTGATCCTGTTCATACTGAGAGTGACCTGCAAACCTTGACATTAGCTAGATGAAATTATGGTGACCTTTATTAGACTCAGCTTAGCTAGTTACATTCAGGGTGATGCTAGACACATTGAGTGTGCCTTACTGAGACTAACCTTAGTTAGTTACACTTAGGCTGATGTTGGTGACAGTGACAGTGACCTTAGAAAAACTCAGTTTTGATCATTACAGTTGCATTGATGGTAGGCACACTAAGTGTTACCTTAGGTATGCTTCCATGAGCTAGTTGCTCTTACTGGGACTCTGGTCATACTGACAGTGCTCTCAGCTACACTTTCCATTCCTAGTTACACTTATGGTGACACTAGCCATACTGTAAGTGACCTTAGTTACATTTACATTTGTTCAAGGGACGGCGATGCAGTTCCCAATGATAGTGCATTTTGGCTCCCAAACCTTATCTGGTTTCAGTTAGCGTGATGCTGGTAAGAGTGACAGTGATTTGAGAGAGTGACCTTAGCTCGGAACACGGTGATGATTTACATACTCACAGGGACCTGAGTAGACCTCATTTACCTAGTTACGAGTGTGTTGACCCTTGTCACAGTGAGAGTTACCTCAATTACACTTACCATAGCTAGTTACAGTTACCGTCATGCTGGCCACAGGGACAATGACCTTAGTGAGACTT
>NW_006923093.1:7740-15442 GCF_000298275.1 Orycteropus afer afer | reverse complement strand
ACAGCAAAGATTTTACCAAACCACAGAGCAGGCCATTCATTCAAGTCCATTGAAAGTCCCAAGTTGGGCAGAGCATGGCAGGAGGGTGGACAACGATTTGTTTACATGCAGGGTTCAAGCATGCTAAAAGATGGAGACCATTCCCAAAGCTGTTTCTTACATATGGGAAGAAGATGACATACCCAAAAGCAGCTCAGCCACTCACAGTGCAGTCCACATTGGAGTGGATTACCTGTTTCATCATGGGCAATACTACATTCAGCTGCCCAGCCACTCACCTAGGCCAAGCCAAGTTGAAACTCCACTTTGACCACCACACCTTGGGTAGGTTTACCTTAGCTAGGTATACTTATGGTGACTTGGTCACACAGTGACACAGGCGACATTGAATTGCCCTTAGAGAGACGTATTTTAATTAGACAATAATGGGGAGGCAGGATGCAATGACAGTGCTTTACTTAGTCTTCCATTAGCTAGTTACACTTATGGTGAATCTCGTCATATTGACCGTGCCTAAACTTATGGTAGCTGCTTAGAGTTCCAGTGATGTGAGGGGAGTGACTGCTACCTCAGCTATACTTACATCAGCTTGTTACTCTTAGGATGATATTGGTCATACTGACAGTACAGTATGTTACACTTACTTCCCTTAACTATTTACAATTACAGTGAAGCTGGGCACACAGCAGTGACTTTAGCTAGACGGATCATAGCTAATTGCAGTGAAGGTGATATGTCACAAACTGACAGTGACCTTAGGTCCACATCGTTTAGAGAGATACTTTTAGAATGATGCTGGTCACAGTGATAGTAACCTTATGGAAACTTACCTTTGCTGGTGCAGTTACGTTGATGGTGGACAACCCCCCCCCCATCCATCATCTCCAGTGTCAGAATCCCCAGTGCTGGCCAAGTGTCTTTCCACTTCCTTCCTCAGAGGCTAGGCACCGCCCTTATGGCAATGTCGCTAGTTCCCCCACAGGACACAGCACCCGGATGCTGTGACCTCCTCCAGGGCACTTCCGCAGCCTTTTCAGGCCTCAAAAAAATAAAAAACACCCAGCCGGGATCAGATGGCATTCCTAAGCTGTGCTATCCACGCTCCGGCCACTTGCCCCTTCCAGGTGCACGGTCGGCATCTAGAGCCCCAGACGCGACCTCAGCCCCACGCTACCCGCCCTACCCACTGCTCTGTGTCCACTAACCAGTATCTGCCTGGATGCCGCCCCCTGTACGCATCACTCTGGCGCCCCCTCAGGATGCACCTCATGCCCAATGACCTGGGTAGGGAAGGAGGGAGGGGAGGAACGGTGGAGGGGAAGGACTGGGAGTCGCGGTGGAGGGTAGGCACTGTCTCGGAAATGGGCACCCAGCGGGCGTCTCCTCGGAGGCCGCGCATACACCTCAAGTCCAGGCACACAGCGTGCCCACCTTCACCGGGCAGCAGAGGCAGTGGCTGCTGCGGCGTGTGTAAGACAGGCACCTCACTTCTGCACAGCACGGATTTAGGTGCTAGACAGGGATGTGCACGGAGCACATTCGGCGCCCACAGAAGGCTGGCTCCTTCCCACCTGCTAGCCTGCAGATAACCCTCCACAAGCCCCCAGAGGCGGGGGAGCTGCGAGAGCAGCGCATTGTCAAGCCAAACCTCAAGCAGGCGTTGCAGGCCCCTGAGCGCCACGCACCTGCAACTGCGACGTGCCATGCGTGTCAGCTCGCCACTCATTGGGTGTGTGCCGCTGATGGATGCAGCCCCGGCCCAATGGCGGCTAGCGGGAGCGGGGCCTGCCTTGGAGACCTTCCCACAGCTGGGGCAGATTTGTCCTCAGATGAGGGCTGTGAGCTGATGGCAAGGAGCAGGCTGTGGTCAGATTTCAAGCCCAGGGCAGTCTCTTTGGAGCCCTGTCACCTCGGCAAGATGGCTCTGTCTTTGAGATGGGGCTGGTGGCGCTCTCTTTGCTCATTATCAAGGGAAAAAGCAAACCGCTCCCCCGTCCTAATGATCTGGGAGATGGGCTGCCCAGTCGGACTCTGCCCACCCAGAGAGATTTCCTTGGCTGATTTCTCAAAGGCGACTCCTTGTCTCGTTCAATCTGGAAGCTTTGTGGAAACCATTGCAGCTTTACAGGTACACATGAGCCTCCCCACACAGGTGGCTGGCTGTGTGCCAGGTGCACAGGCTGGCACTCTCCAACCTGAGGGCTCCAGCCTGCTGTGGTTGGATGTGGCAGAATGGCTGCAGCCTCCTCACGACCTCACGGCACCCTGCCCGGTTCAGCGCCACCCATGCCATCGTTGCTGTGTCCGCGGCCGGACTTGCGACTGCTATTGCTGCATCTGGTAGAGGGGCTTCATCTTTCTCACTGACCCTGCACTTGGAACATGTGACTGGGCTCTGCACACCCCACAGATCCATTTGGCTGAGGCTGGTCTCTGCTCCTCACAACCTCCACTCCACCAGTGTGCAGAGACTTTTGGGGCTTCCAAGAGTCCCAGCCCAGGAAAGGAGGTTTGGGAATGCGAGGAAGCCTACCAAGAGGGTGATGCAGGAGACCTGGCTCAGTCAAGACCAGAGGCCCCTGTGCAACTCTGGGGAGCTCATAGGAGGAACCTCAAGACAGACTGACAAACTCTGCTTCTGATCCAGGGGCCACTTCCTTGTTTGAAGGGACCAGGCTGTCAGTGTTGCCTCTGTGTTTTCTCATTGCAAGGTCTAAGTGCGCCCCCCAGCTGACACCGCCGCTATTATTTCACACCATCGTGGTCCAATGTCACAAAGCTATTGCCACTGATCACGCACAGATGGGGAGTGGGACGGTGGCCCTGGCATGGTCTGGGTCAGGAGGCTGGAGTAGGGGACGGCTCTTCTCACTGGCCACGGTGGCACAGAATTTGGCCCTCGGAGACCAAATTTATCGAGACACCAGCTGAGGGGCAGCTCTGGGTTAGCACTCCACACCGCCATCAGGCCAGAGTTGGGCACAGGGCCGGGGCCTGGGGCATCAGAGGCAACAGGCAGTTGGGGTGAAGGGCAGGCCCCGCTCTGTCCCCATCTGTATGCACTTGGGTATCCGAGCCTTGGTTGCCTCTTCTGTAAGAGGGGACACAAAAGAATGGTACCTGGGAACGGTGCCTCTGGGGAAAGGTGTATGGGAAGGACATTTTGGCTTGGGGGCAGACACGTCTGAGGGCAGTTTCCCCTGTGAGGTCACGGCTTGGGGTGGACCTAGAGCCATCCAGTGTGAGGTCAGAGTCTGGCCCTGAGAGGGACCCAAAGGGGCTGGCCTGGCCTCCCTGAACCTGGTGACTTCGAGACGGGACACCCCCCACCCCTTGAGCAAACAGCTCATCTCTCCCAGCATCACATCCGTACCCAGACACAGTGACAGCAATCCACCCCAGTCCACAGGAGACGGAGAAGGCCTGGGTTCAGCCAGGACCACAGCATTCAGGACACTGAGATGGCTTCACACATAGATCCTCTGTCTTCACCAATTTATCACCCTGGACAAGTCAACGAGTGTCTCTCGGCCACACCAACTGCAACCTGGTGGAGCAGCATAGCCTCTGAGACATACATTTCTGCAGGGGTTAGGTATATAAATGGTTGTTGTTGTTGTTGGGGACTCTCATTACCCACTGCCTAGCGTCCCTCGCCCTATTACCTTCTCTCTCATTACACAGGGTCTCATCACTTCTCTCTCTACCTCCTAACTCACAACACCAGTGCTACCTCCTGACCCTCCTGACTCCTTTCACCTGCACCTGGGAGTTCTCCAGCCCTTTCCCGCCTCTTCGCCTCCCATCACTTTCCTGATTCTTCATCTCACCCAACACACTCTCCTTATACTTGAATTCTCTTCTCAGTTGTCCTTTCACCTCTGCCAATTTTCAAGACCACAGGCACTCAGACAAACATGTGTGCACAAATGCTCATCACAGAACCATCCACAGAAGTCAATAAAGCAAACATTGCAATTGTCTGTCCATAAATGATGAAATCAACCCAACACAGCATACCTATGATACCTTTCACTCATCGAAAGGAATATCTGAGTAACACACGGTCCATATTCATGAACATCAAAAAATACTGAAGACTAACTGACAGGTGTCAGACACTAAAATCCATGTACCATAGGATGCCATTTAAATGAAAAATCCAGAGTGGGTAAATCCACTGACACACAGTGAAGTATGCTTATACCGGGGCTGCAAGGGGCATAGGGGAGAGAGGGAAGTTCTTGACTATGAAGGTTCTGTCTGGCCCGATGGCCTTGCTCTGCTAGTAGACCTGCTGTTGGCGGCCAACCTTCTGATGGTAGTTAAAGGCAAAAAACGGTATAGTTGACAATCATTCAAACAAGGGAACTCATTGTATGTCAGATCGAAACCCAGTATTAGACTCAATAATCAGGTAAACTTAAAACAGAAAAGTCAATGTAAACTGCACTTGAAGTAAATGCGTAGGCAATGACAAACCAGATATCGTGACACAAGACTCATAGTTCCCGTCTCAGTTCAGGGAAAGACACGCCATGTGCTCAAGCTCAGGATACCTCACACGAATCTGAAGGAGGTGCTGGGGCTGTCTCTGCCACTACCTCGGCCTCTTGAGCAGTGTATTGGTTCTGTAGTGCTGCTCTAAGGCAAATACCAAAAGACAGTGGTTTGACAACCAGGAAACTGTCCTCTCACAATCTGTGACACAAGAAGTATTCCAACTTGAAAGTGCTAGCTAGGGACTGGGCGAAGGCTTCTCGATTGTGGGCTTCAGTTCTGCCTCCTATTCCAGGTCCACATGAGCTAGAGGCATCTCCTATGGAAGGCAACTGCCGGAAGCTCAGTTTGATGAGCACGAGGTCTGCAGAGAAAGAGGGACCATCCCATTGTCAACAGGCAACACAGCTGACCTAGGGTTCAGGTAAAAAACAAAAAATGTTTCCAATCCACTGTTTCTCTGGATGTGGGACAGAGAAGGGTCATAGTCTGAAAGAGCAACAAGAAACACCAGACATGTCAGGGATGTGGCTCAGACTGGGAAGAACAGGCTTCATTGAAAGTGGCAGGAGACACACAACTGCTTCCAGCAGTAACCAATTCTCCATTTATTGAGCAGTATTTGAGGCTGGAGAAGAACTTCTAATATTGGGCACCTCCGATCTTTTGGTTTACCACACGGTCACGGTCAATGCCTGTATGACTAACAAAAGCCCAGTGACACCTCAGGCCACGAGCTCTCATAGAGGTGAGAGAGCAAAGGTTTAGTGACTTCAATGGCTCCTGAAAGCTAACTATGGCAGGACTGACAATCACCTGCCCCCAAGGCTCTGTGAATATGATATATCAGAATATCAACAGTGGCCTCTGGGGAATAAAAATGGTGTCCAAGTCACAGGTCACGATGTGTGCGTGTGGACACAAGCTAACTGCCAGATGAGACATCTAGCGTCCAGAGAAAAAGCAGTAAAGAGAGTAGGCCAAATGCAAGAGCAGGCAATGTTGAACAACAAGGGAAAGACATCCAAAGGGCTTCCCTCAGACAGTCAAGGAATTATTGGAAGAAACAAATGGAACAGGGTCAAAGCTGGAGTGGGGAGTCGAGTAGAGGAAAGGGTTTCGAGAGAGGATTCCTTAGGGTTGGAAGAGAGTCCTTAAAGGGGAAAACCCTAGGATGGGTCACAGTGGGGTCTCCAGGGAGTTTCCTGTGACCCAGGACACTCTCTGGCCACCTGGGGTTGCTGCGATTTGAGACCTCTCTGAACATGCACTCACCAAATGCCTGGGCGGAGTCTTTGTGAACTCTTCCACAGGGGAGAAGGAGGCTCGACTACCGTCCCCCAGCTCCTTGTCTATCTCCTGTCCGAAGTCCTGCAGATACAGTGAGCAGTGACCATCTCTGGAGGTATCCAGGGCACTCAGACAAACACGTGGGCACAAATGCTCATCACAGAACCATCCACAGAACTCAAAAGCAGTAAACATTCAAAATGTCTGTCCGGAAATGATGAACTCAAACCAATACAGCATACCTATGATACCTTTCACTCACCGAGAGGAATTTCTGAGTAAAACAGGGTCCACATTGATGAGCATCAAAAATTTCGATGACTAACTGACAGGTGTCAGACACTAAAAGCCACGTACCATAAGATGCCATTTAAATGAAATATCCAGAGTGGGTAAATCCACCGATACACACAGTGAAGTATGGGTATAACGGGGCTGCAGGGGGCATAGGGGAGAGAGGGAAATTCTTGACTACCAAGGTTCTGTCTGGCCCGATGGCCTTGCTCTGCTAGTAGACCTGCCATTGGCTGCCAACCTTCTGATGGTAGTTAAAGGCAACAAATGGTATAGTTGAAAACCATTCAAACAAGGGAAATCATTGTATGTCAGATCAGAATCCAGTATTGGATGCAACAATCAAGGAAACTTAAAACAGAAAAGTCAACTTAAGCTGCACTTGGAGTAAACGCAAAGTCAAAGACAAACCAGATATCGTGACACAAGACCCATAGCTCCCATCTCTGGTCAGGGAAAGGCATATCATGTGCTAAAGCTCAGTGTAGTTTAAACGGATGCTGAAGGAGGTGCTGGGGTTGCCTCTGCCTCTGCCTCTAGAGCAGTGTATTGGTTCTGTAGTGCTGCTCTAATACAATACCAAAAGGGAATAATTTGTCAAACAGGAATCTGTCCTCTCACAATTTTGAGACAAGAAGTAGTCCAACTTGAAAGTGCTAGCTAGGGGATGGGTGAAGCCTTCTCAATTGTGGGCTTCAGTTCTGCCTCCTGTTCCTGGTCCACACGAGCTAGAGGCATCTTCTATGGCAGGCAGCTGCTGGTAGCTCAGGTTGACGAGCACAAGGTCTGCAGGGAAAGAGGGACCATCACTTTGTCAACAGGCATCACAACAGACCTCGGGTTCAGGTAAAAAAATGAAAATATTTCTGATCCACTGTTTTCTCTGGATGTCGGACAGAGAAGGGTCATAGTCTGAAACAGCAACAAGAACCACCAGACATGTTGGAGGATGTGGCTCACACTGGGAAGCCCAGGCTTCAGTGAATGTGGCAGCAGACACACAACGGCTTCCAGCAGTAACCAATTCTCCATTTAATGAGCAGTATTTGAGGTTGGAGAAGGGCGTGCACTATTGGGCACCTCCAATCTCTTGGTTTACCACATGGTCACGGTCAATACGTCTATGATTAACAAAAGCCCAGTGAGATCTCAGGCCAAAAGCCCTCGTAGAGGTGAGAGAACAAAGGTTTAGTGATATCAATGGCTCCTGAAGCTAGCTACGGCAGGACTGGCAACCACCTGACACCAAGGCTCTGTAAATAAGATATATCAGAATATCAACAGTGGCCTCTAGGGAATAAAAATGGTGTACAACTTACAGGTAAGGATGTGTGGGTCTGGAAACAAGTGTGAATGTATCAAGCCAACTGTCAGATGAGATATCTAGTGTCCAGAGTGAAAGCACTAAAGAGAGTAGGCCAAATGCAAGAGTGGGCAATGGGGAACAAAAAAGGACAGAGGTCCAAAGGGCTTCCCATCTGACAGTCAAGGAAGTATTGGAAGAAACACATGGCTCGGGGCCAAGGCTGGAGAGGGAGGTTGAGTAGAGGAAAGGGTTTCGAGATAGGATTCCTTAGGGTTGGAAGAAGGTCCTTAAAGGGAGAAAACCCTAGGAAGG
>NW_006923093.1:1481-7021 GCF_000298275.1 Orycteropus afer afer | reverse complement strand
CAGAAGCTGGTCATGGAGGCAAACAAATTCCCGGTGAAGGTGCCAGCTTAGCGTGAGAGAGTCCCTACCCTGAAGTGTGGGAGTCAATTGGAACGTCTGGTAGAAACTTAGGTCCCAGCATCCTAGGTGACCCAGTCAGCTGGAATGGAGCTTTGAACCAGATCATTACTTGGTCCACACCCTGATGCTCAGCCCCCAATACACCCAACTGGATCAACTACTCCCAGTCAGTTGCAAAGTCCTGGTCATGACCAACAGAATGAACTGATGATGGGAGCCATTATGAGCATGAAGCCACTGAATGCCCTCAAGAGCTACTAGCTAGCAGGCAGCACCACTGGCATCATCTTCATCCGCACCTACCCCTACCGAGTTTTTATCAATCACATGACACCCTCCTTCCCAATCCCCTGTTAGTCCCAAGGTGACCCTGCCTCATCAGTGGAACATTTGGCCTCGTCATTTCTATCCTCCCTTCCTCCCGTCCCGTCATCTGGTGTCCCACGAGGACAACGTGTGGTGTAGCCACGAGGAGTGGTTTGGGGCTGCCTAGCAGGGATCAGAGTGGTGGCCTGGCCTGGCTCACACTGACTCAGGACACCTCGTGGTAGCTTCACTTTCCTTTTGGCGGGTTGTGGCCAGAGCCTTAGGGGTGAGGGCGGAGCCGCCTCTGCACCAACTTGAAAGAGTCCAACTCGTGAATTCCAGAGAAAACAGGGATACGTGGTGGTTCACCAAATGCCTTCAGTGAAATGAGCCAGGCCGTGAGCCGTCAGCACCTGCTTGCCCAGTGACCCGTGTCCCAAGTCCTATTGGTCTCCATTTTCAAGGAAGAGACATCATACTCTGCATAGCTGACTTGTGACCTCCCCTGATAGAAATCAACCCTAAAAATCCCATTGCGTTGCCAAATTCACAGCTCTCCCAGCATCACATCTCTACCTGGACACGGTGACAGCAATCCATCCCTGTCCACAGGAGCCGGAGAAGGCCTGGGTTCAGCCAGGTCCACAGCTTTCAGGACACTGAGATGGCTTCACACATGGATCCTCTGTCTTCACCATTTTATCACCCTGGACAAGTCAACGAGTGTCTCCCGGCCACTCAACTACAACCTGGTTGAGCAGCATAGCCTCTGAGACATACGTTTCCGCAGGGGTTAGGTATATAAAAGGTAGTTGTTGTTGTTGTCGGGACTCTCATTACCCACTCCTTGTCATCCCTCACCCTATTATCTTCTCTCTCATTACACAGGGTCTCATCACTTCTCTCTCTACCTCCTAACTCAAAACACCAGTGCTACCTCCTGACCCTCCTGACTCCTTTCTCCTGCACCTGGGAATTCTCCAACCTTTCCCGCCTCTTCACCTCCCATCACTTTCCTGCTTCTTGATCTCACCCAACACACATTCCTTATACTTGATTTCCTTCTCAGTTGTCCTTTCACCTCTGCCAATTTTCACAACCACAAGCACTCAAACACGTGGGCACAAATGCTCATCACAGAAACATCCACAGAAGTCAAAAGAAGCAAACATTGCAAATGTCTGTCCAGAAGTGATTAAATCAACCCAAAACAGCATACCTATGATACCTTTCACTCATCGAAAGGAATTTCCGAGTAACAAACGGTCCACATTGATGAGCATCAAAAATATCGATGACAAACTGACAGGTGTCAGACACTAAAAGCCACGTACCATAGGATTCCATTTAAATGAAAAATCCAGAGTGGGTAAATCCACCGACACACACATGAAGGATGGGTATACCGGGGCTGCAGGGAGCATAGGGGAGAGAGGGAAGTTCTTGACTACCAAGGTTCTGTCTGGCCCGATGGCCTTGCTCTGCTAGTAGACCTGCCGTTGACTGCCAACCTTCTGATGGTAGTTAAAGGCAACAAACCGTATAGTTGACAATCATTCAAACAAGGGAACTCACTGTATGTCAGATCAAAACCCAGTATTGGACTCAACAATCAAGGAAACTTAAAACAGAAAAGTCAACTTAAGCTGCACTTAAAGTAAATGCACAGTCAATGATAAACCAGATACATGACACAAGACTCATAGCTCCCATCTCTGGTCAGGGAAAGGCACATCATGTGCCAAAGCTCAGTGTAGTTTACACGGATGCTGAAGGAGGTGCTGGGGTTGCCTCTGCCTCTGCCTCTAGAGCAGTGTATTCCTTCTGCAGTGCTGCTCTAATACAATACCAAAAGGGAATAGTTAGTCAAACAGGAACCTGTCCCCTCACAATTTTGAGACAAGAAGTAGTCCAACTTGAAAGTGCTACCTAGGGGATGGGTGAAGCCTTCTCGATCATGGGCTTGAGTTCTGCCTCCTGTTCCTGGTCCACACGAGCTAGAGGCATCTCCTATGGCAGGCAGCTGCTGGTCGCTCAGGTTGATGAGCACAAGGTCTGCAGGGAAAGCGGGACCATCCCTTTGTCAACAGGCAACACAGCAGACCTCGGGTTCAGGTAAAAATAAAAAATATTTCCGATACACTGTTTCTCTGGATATTTGCACAGAGAAGGGTCATAGTCTGAAAGAGCAACCAGAACCACCAGACATGTCGGAAGATGTGGCTCAGACTGGGAAACCCAGGCTTCAGTGAATGTGGCAGGAGACACACAACTGCTTCCAGAAGTAAGCAATTCTCCATTTAATGAGCAGTATTTGAGGTTGGAGAAGGGCGTGCAATATAGGGCACCTCCTATCTTTTGGTTTACCACATGGTCACGGTCAATACGTCTATGATTAACAAAAGCCCAGTGAGACCTCAGGCCAAAAGCCCTCGTAAAGGTGAGAGAATAAATCTTTAGTGACGTCAATGGCTCCTTAAAGGCTTGGACACCAAAGTGAATTCACTCTCCCAAGTGCATACAGATGGGGACGGAGCAGGGCCTGCCCTTCACCCCAACTGCCTGTCCCCTCTGATGCCCCAGGTCCCAGCCCTATGCCCACCTCTGGCCTGATGGGAGTGTGGTGTGCTAAGCCAGAGCAGCCCCTCAGCTGGTGTCTCAATAAATTTGGTCCCTGAGGGCCACCTTCTGTGCCACCGTGGCCAGTGAGAAGAGCCGGCCCCTAATTCCAGCCTCCTGACCCAGACCCCGCTAGGGCCACCGTCCCACTCCCCCTCTGTGCAAGGTCAGTGGCAAGAGCTTTGTGGAATTGGACCACGATGGTGTGAAATAATAGTGATGGTGTCAGCTGGGGGGCGCACTTAGACCTTGCAATGAGAAAACACAGAGGCAACACTGACTGCTTGGTCCCTTCAAACAAGGAATTGGCCCCTGGATCAGAAGCATAGTTTGTCAGTCTATCTTGAGGTTCCTCCTATGAGTTCCCCAGAGGTGCACAGGGGCCTCTGGTCTTGACTGAGCCAGCTCTCCTGCGTCTCCCTCTCGGTAGGCTTCCTCGCCTTCCCAAACCTCCTTTCCTGGGCTGGGACTCTTGGAAGCCCCAAAAGTCTCTGCTGACTGGTGGCATGGGGGTTGTGAGGAGCAGAGACCAGCCTCAGCCAGATGGATCTGAGGGGTGTGCAGAGCCCAGTCACACATTCCAAGTGCAGGGTCAGCGAGAAAGATGAAGCCCCTCTACCAGATGCAGCAATAGCAGTCCCAAGTCCGGGCTCGGACACAGCAACGATGGCACAGGTGGCGCAGGACCGGGCAGGGTGCCGTGAGGTCGGGAGGAGGCTGCAGCCATTCTGCCGCATCCAACCACAGCAAGCTGGAGCCCTCAGGTTGGAGAGTGCCAGCCCGTGCACCTGGCACACAGCCAGCCACTTGTGTGTGAAGGATTGTGTGTGCCTGGAACGCTGCACTGGTTTCCACAAAGCTTCCAGATTGAATGAGACAAGGAGTCGCCTTTGAGAAATCAGCCAAGGAAATCCCTCTGGGTGGGCAGAGTCCCATTGGGCAGCCCATCTCCCAGATCATTAGGACTGGGGAGTGGTTTGCTTTTTCCCTCGATAATGAGCAAAGAGAGCGCCACCAGCCCCATCTCAAAGACAGAGCCATCTAGCCGAAGTGACAGGGCTCCAAAGAGACCGCCCTGGGCTTGAAATCTGACCAGAGACTGCCCCTCGCTATCAGCTCACAGGCCTCATCTGAGGACAAAGGTGCCCCAGCTGTGGGAAGATCTCCAAGGATGGCCTCCCTCCCACCAGCCGCCATTGGCCCAGGGCCGCGTCCGTCAGCGGCACACGCCCAATGAGAGGCGAGCTGGCAGCCATGGCACCTCGCAGTTGCAGGCACACAGTGCTCAGGGCCCTGCAATGCCTTTTTAAGGTTTGGCCTGGCAAGGCACTGCAACTCCCCCGCCTCTGGGGGCTTGTGGAGGGTTATCTGCAGGCTAGCAGGTGAGATGGAGCCAGCTTTCTGTGGGTGCTGAATGTGCTCCGTGCACATCCCTGTCTAGCACCTAAGTATGTGCTGTGCAGAAGTGATGTGCCTGGCTTGCGCACGCCACCGCAGCCTCTGCCGTTGCTGCCTGGTGAAGGTGGACACGCTGGGTGCCTGGACTTGAGTTGAGTGCGCGTCCTCCCAGGAGACGCCTACTGGGTGTCGGGTTCCGAGACAGTGCCTACCCTCCACCGCGACTCCCCAGTCCTTCCCCTCCACCATGCCTCCCCTCCCCTCTTCCCTGCCCAGGTCATTGGGCATGAGGTGCCTTGTGAGGGGGCGCCAGAGTGATGTGGACAAGGGGCAACATCCAGGCAGATACTGGTTAGTGGACACAGAACCGTGGGAAGGGCGGGTAGCACGGGGGCTGGGGCCGAGTCTGGGGCTCTGGATGCCGGCCGTGCACCTGCAAGGGGCAAGTGACTGGGGCGTGGATAGCAAGGCTTAGGAACGCCATCAGATCCTGGCTGGATTTTTTTTTTTTTTTTTTTTTTTTTGAGGCCTGTAAAGGCTGTGGGGGTGTCCTGGAGGCGGTCACGGCATCCGGGTGCTTTGTAGTGTGGGGGAACTAGCGACCTTGCCATAAGGGCGGTGCCTAGCCTCCGAGGGAGGAAGTGGAAAGAGACTTGGCCAGCACTGGGGCTTCTGACACCGGAAATGATGGATGGGGGGCCGGTGTCCAACATCAACGTAACTGCACCAGCAAAGGTAAGTTTCCATAAGGTTACTATCACTGTGACCAGCGTCCTTCTAAAAGTATCTCTCTAAAAGGTGTGGACTTAAGGTCACTGTCAGTTTGTGACGCATCACCTTCACTGCAATTAGCTATGATCCGTCTAGCTAAAGTCACTGCTGTGTGCCCAGTTGCACTGTAACTGTAAATAGTTAAGGAAAGTAAGTGTAACATACTGTACTGTCAGTATGACCAATATCATACTAAGAGTAACAAGCTGATGTAAGTATAGCTGAGGTAGCAGTCAGTCCCCTCGCATCACTGTAACTCTAAGGAGCTACCATAAGTTTAGGCACGGTCAATATGACGAGATTCACCGTAAGTGTAATTAGCTAATGGAAGACTAAGTAAAGCACTGTCATTGCATCCTGCCTCCCCATTATTGCCTAATTAAAAT
>NW_006923093.1:0-1178 GCF_000298275.1 Orycteropus afer afer | reverse complement strand
TTTGCTGTGCCTCCTGACTTGTCTACTTTGCACTTTTCAGCCTCAACACTCAACAGCTGTGTGAGTGCAGAGACCCTCTAGCTCCAGTGGGCCAGGAAGAGGACATACATCTGAAGCCAAAGGGTAAGGTGTTTCCACCCAGCTACTAGTGCCTAACACGTGTAACATGGATTAAAGCCTCTAAATGGTAAGAATAAACTCCTGCTAGGTTAGGCCATCTCATTTGTGGTATATTCTTGTCAGAGCAGCATCCAGAAACACAAATTAAAAGGACAGAGTCTCTGTCGGAAATATAAAAGTTACTGTAACTAGGTAAGACAAATGTAATGGATGGCATTGTGAGTGTGACCAGGTTACAGTAAGGGTAACTAGCTAAGAGTATTTTACCTAAGGATCAGGTCATTGTGACCCACATCCGTGTCCCTTTAGGGAGCAAAGGTCAGTCTTACTACGGTCACTTTCACTCTCAACGGCATCTCCGTAACTGTAGCTAACTAAGATAAGGGTAGCTAAGGTCAGAGTCAGTGTGTCCATGATGCCAGTAACTGTAACTGGCTAACATAACAATAACTAGATACGGTCACTTTTGCCATGAGTAGTGTCTCTAGAAGATTAACTATCTGTGGTAAATTGAGTTCAGGGCACGGTCATGATTACCAGCATCACCACAGCTGTCAGTTAGTAACAGAACTTTACCTATGGTCACTGATGTTGTGAACAGCATGATGGTAACTGGAACTAGGACAGGTAAGTCTCACTAAGTTCATTGTCCCTGTGGCCAGCATGACGGTAATTGTCACTAGCTATGGTAAGTGTAAGTGAGGTAACTCTCACTGTGACAAGGGTCAACACACTTGTAACTAGGTGAATGAGGTCTACTCAGGTCCCTGTGCGTATGTAAATCATCACCGTGTTCCGAGCTAAGGTTCCTCTCTCAAATCACTGTCACCCTGAAACCAGCTAAGGTATGGGAGCCAAAATGCACTATCATTGGGAACTGCATCGCCATCACTTGAACAAATGTAAATGTAGCTAACGTCACTTACAGTGTGGCTAGTGTCACCATAAGTGTAGCTAGGAATGGAAAGTATAGCTGAGACCACTGTCAGTATGACCAGAGTCCCAGTAAGAGCAACTAGCTCATGGAAGCATACCTAAGGTAACACTAAGTGTGCCTA
>NW_006923092.1:76228-77663 GCF_000298275.1 Orycteropus afer afer | reverse complement strand
GTAAGCATAACACTAATTCTAAAACCAGGGAAAGATGCCACTATAAAGGAAAACTACAGACTAATATCCCTCATGTACATAGATGCAAAGATCTTCAACAAAACCCTAGCCAACAGAATCCAAGAACATATCAAAAAAATAATATATCCTGACCAAGTGGGACTCACATCAGGTTTGCAAGGATGGTTCAACAACAGAAAAACAATCAATGTAATCCACCACATAAACAAAACAAAAGAAAAGAACCATATGATGATATCAATCAATGCAGAAAAGGCATTTGATAAAATCCAGCACCTGTTCCTGTTCAGAACTATCTGCAGTATAGGGATAGAAGGGAAATTCCTCAACATAATAAAAGGCATATATGACCTCGGAAGGAAGGTTGGGCAATCCTACTTCCGTAGTGATACTGCCTCGGGAACCCAAGGAGGGGTCGCTATGAGTCGGAGCTGACTCGACGGCACATAACAACAACAACAACATGCAAAGCCAATGGCCAACATCATTATTACTGGAGAAAGACTCCAGGCATTCCCCTTATGAACAAGAACCAGACAAGAGTGCCCTCTATCACCACTTCTATTTAATATTGTATTGGAAGTCCTGGCCAGGGCAATAAGTCAAGAAAGAGAAATAAAAGGCATACACATTGGCAAACAGGAACTAAAACTATCTCTATTTGTGGATGATGTGATCCTGTACATAGAAAAGAGACTCAACAAAAAAACTACTGGAACTAATAGAGAGGTTCAGCAAAGTGACAGAATATAGGGTCACCATACAAAAATCAATTGGATTTCTCTACACCAACTAAGAGTCCTCTGATAAGGAAATAAGAGAAACAATACCATTTATAATAGCTACTAAAAAGATAAAATATCTAGGAATAAACCTTACCAGAGACACAAAAGACCTATACAAAGAAAACCATAAACCACTACTACAAGAGACAACAGGGCTCTACATAAATGGAAGAATCTGCCTTGTTCATTGATAGGTAGACTGAATATTGTGAAAATGTCAATTCTACCGACAGCAATCTACCCATTTAATGCAATCCTGATCCAGATACCAACAAAATTTTTTAAGGACATGGAAAAAACGATTACTAGCTTTATATGGAAAAGAAAGAAACCTTGGATAAGCAGAGCACTTCTGAAGAAGAGCAAAGTGAGAGGTCTCACACTCCCAGATCTTAAAACCTACTATACAACCACAGTAGTCAAAACAGCATGGTATTGGTACAATAATAGACAAACCAATGGAACAGAATCGAAAGTCCAGAAATAGACCCATCCATCTATGGACAGCTGATCTTTGACAAAGGTCCAAAACCCATTAAATGGGGAAGAGGCAGCCTCTTTAACAAATGGTGCTGG
Source organism: Orycteropus afer afer (assembly GCF_000298275.1). Classification (NCBI taxonomy): domain Eukaryota; kingdom Metazoa; phylum Chordata; class Mammalia; order Tubulidentata; family Orycteropodidae; genus Orycteropus; species Orycteropus afer. The sequence continues at coordinate 76,281 of NW_006923092.1, read as the reverse complement.
CAAAACTGGATATCCACTTGCAGAAAAATGAAACAAGACCCATACCTCACCCC
>NW_006923092.1:67543-72348 GCF_000298275.1 Orycteropus afer afer | reverse complement strand
GTGCAATCCATACTTTCTGGAGACATTGAGGCTGGATTAACCACTGAAACTATTGCCTTGAGATAATCTTTAAACTTAAATCTTAAACCAAAGCTATCTCCTGAAGTCTTCTATGAACCAAACAATAGTTTAGCTTAATTAGTCATAAGACTTTAGCTTAATTAGCCTTGACTATTAAGCTCTTTTAAAAAATTATGTGAAATAAAATTGATAATAGTAACTTAACTGATTAGATGATAAGCTTGGGGGGACAGTGAGTTTATGTTAATAGTGGTGGAATAATTTGGTAAAGTATAATGAGAATAGTTGTAAAACTAGAAAAATTTAATCACTGTCACTAAATTATGCATGTAGAAATTGAAATGGTGTATCTATTGCTGTGCATATTTTCACCAAAAATAAAGAAAGGAACTGAGATCGAGATTATAAATGTGTATCTACAATCATACCATTATGTAGCAAATTAGGAAACCAGCCAGTATCAAAACTCATTGGTACCACTTCTCTCTACTCATTGTACAATTACATTTTGCCCACTATGGGTCACTGAGTGGCGCAAACAGTTAAGCACTGGGCTACTAACTAACCTTGAAAGAAGGACCTGGCAATTTGCTTCCAAAAGGTCACAGCCTTAAAAACCCTGTGGAGCTCAGTTCTACACTGCACACATGAGGTCGCCATGAGTTGGAATCTATTCCACAGCAACGGGATAGTAGCCAGACTCCAAGATGGCCCCCAATGACCCCCCTTCCTAGTAGTCATGCTTTTATATAGTCTACTCCCAGACTGAAGAATACTGACTTGTGTAGCCAATAAGATATTGTGACAATGACAATGTGTGACTTCTAAGCTAGACTATATTGTGGCTTTTGCCTTGCTGTCTGAGATAAAGCCAATTTTCAGCCATTTTTCCGTGGTTCCCCAAACTCACTTTCAGGAACATTAATCAAACAAGAGAAGTTTCTTCAATAAACTGATTCTCCATGACCTTAACTCATCTGCCCCAGAAGTTATCCATCTTGTCCCCAAGCAATTTCCTCACAGTGTACTTATGTCTAAAGCCTGAGATAAGGTTGACTAGGAGTGTGAATGCAGACTTTCTGTATCTAATCTCTCCTTTGAGGAATAGATCATAAGATATGAGATGCATCTGGTTGAAAAATGGTATCCTGGAATGAAAGGATCATGGTGCTTAAATATAATCTTGTTTATTTAGCCCAGTTCCCATATTTTTCTCTTCTTTAAATCCTTTCACCATCCTCTTGTCTTTTATGATATATCATTTTATTACTGAGAAACCAAAACCATGGAAAGTTATTATTAATAATAAACATGCTCATTTTAAAACAAATAAATAAAAAGCATTGCATTTGTTAATCAGAATCTCATATTTTTCTAAAGCAAATAAAGTGTGGAACTACCTGTCCCTAAAGACTGGTCTATATTTGCAACTACCTTGAAAAAAAAGAAGTAAGTGGTAAAAATCCTGAATTCTTCCATCATTTCCCTATAAAAAACTATGATTCTTGTCCAGAAGAAAGGAACAAGATGCCAACTCATAAGAAGTTTGCTCTCCACCTGAGATGCATGGCCAAGAGCAAACATCAAGTCTTTATGGTGGTAGTGAGGATGAAGCAAAGACAAAAATAAACGCTAGAACAGGCTTCAGGATGCTGGACCAATAATTTTGGAAGCAACCACCTTATCTACAGTGGACCAACATAAATTTCATGGCAAGGGAGAATCTGGGAATAACGACAACAGAGAAAGAATTGAAGGAATATAGAAGGTTGCTAAGATATATTGACCATCTACTGTGGGCCAAGCACTATGTCAGACTTAATCTCATTTAGAGTTCCCAATTACTTATCAGTTAAAAGCATATCCTTTCAAGGCAGCCTAGGTTCAAATCCCCTTTCTGACAATGTGATTTTTGAACAAATCACGTAACGTCTGTGAGCCTAAGTTTCCTTACACATGAAGCAGGGTAGCTATTAGTATGATAATGAGATGGAATATATATATATATATATATATAATGAGTATTCTTCAGCATTATAATGTATTATAATGGGGAGTAAATAATAGTAATATAATTACATGCAAAGCAGTGATTTCCAACTTAAACAAATGCAAATTACCCAAGGATCTTGGTAAAATACAGATTCTGGTTCACGGTCTGGCTGTGACCTGGGATCATGCATTTCTCACAAACTTCCAAGAGATGCTGATGCTGCTGGTCCAAGGACCACATTTTGAGTAGTGAAGTTGTAAAACACTGATAGCTATTAGCTGTTATTATTGCTGGTTAATACGATAAAACCTGCAAAAGTAGGAACCTGTGTAAGGTGGAAACCTGTTAGAAAAGGAAAACTCAAATATTGTCCACCAATAGAGACCCATAGACAAGTTGTAAGACTGCACCACCCTGTCAAAGGCAGAAAACTTGCAAGACCCAGGAAAAGAAGACAACCCATTTGAGTTACGGCTCTCACAGGTCTCATTGTATTATCTCCAGAGCAAAAGTAAGAAAGTTGGTAAGTGGGAGAGCCTGTTCTGATCACCTGCTATTTACCCTGTTGGTGGAAAAGGGACCCTTGCCTTGAATGGTATAAGATGGCCAAACACACATGTGCACTGGAAAGATGAGAGTGACAACAGTTCATTTGTCACATACACTGATAGCCCAGGGGAGGACATCGTACACAATGCAGGCTCAGAATGGTTTGCAATTGAGAACAGAGTAAGCAGGCAGGGGTTGTGGGAGACAGAGGGATGTGATGGGCTTCTTGGAATAATTTCACAAACTGGCAGAGAAGTGAAACCTGTTTAAGATTGAGCACTGAGTGGAGTGCAGCTGGTCAGGCTGATAGAGTAACCTTTTCTGCCGGGTGGAGGCATATCTGGCAAGATCAAAGGAACTCTAGTTGGGCCTTTAGAGCTTTGTGAGGCTTAAAGATCCCAAGGCAGCACTTAATATTGAATCTTAATTTCAGGCATTACACTACAGAGCTGGGGTTAAAATTCAAGACTATCTGATTCCTACCTCTGTCCATACTGCTTAGGAAGGGCAGGATATTCCTGGAGTGGAGCTAGATGATACTTTCATAAAGACTCATTATACCAGTTGTTTACCAGTCCGGTGACTTCCCACATAACATTCCAGCCCTGGCTGAAGGCTCCAGAAAATTGCTCCACCATACAATAATGGATTCACTGCAGCCTCTATCACATTACCACATGCTGAGGACTTTCCAGGCTGCTCAGAAAACTTCCATCAGCAAAGACAGATTCAATCAAAAATGAAAATTGAGGCTTAATTCAGCCTGCATAGAGAAAAGATTAACAAGGAGATGGGAGATGAACCCCCTGGGCCACATCTCAAGGGTGATCAGGGCTGACTGTTCCATGTTCATTAGAACTAATTAAGCACTGTCTGCCCCAGGAAACACAGGAAGGAGATTCTCTTCTAAGACTGAACAGTCCTTGAGACATGGCCAAAGGGCTTGACTCTTACTGCCTTTCTATGGAAAACTGGGCCTAAATAAACAGATTTTGGGTTTGACAGAGATTATGATGAGCTGATACTACTATTTTACACTTACTGCACTTTTCAGGCAAAAGTGCTTTGCATTTTCAATCTTAGTTTATCTTCAATATGTTAGTAATCATGGAAAAGGGAAGCAAAGACAAATTCTGAGAAAGGGAGAGAAGTGAGTAATCCACACACTCCAAAACCTTAGAGTCAGACCCTTTAGAAATTGTGTGTGTTGAATAGGGGAGCTGGTGCAAAAGTATCAGCAACTAGTTGTGGAAACTGAGGCCTACTGGTGCACTTGCAATCATGGCCAGCTTAAAATTAAACTAGTATTAATTATAACTCATAGTAACTACTGTTCTGTCCCAAGTACTATGTGAAGCTCCATAAATGCAACATCACGTTAGAGTCCCAGCAGTCTTATAGAAGATACATCAGTTATATTTATTTTACTGAGAATGAAGTGATGTTGCTTCTCAACTTTCCAAAGACTATTAAGAGATAAAGCTATAAACAATTCTACCTTCTCATATCAATAAACTCATTTGGTGGTGAGAGATCTAACACCTATCAGAACACAGAAATTAGGAAAAACAAGGGGAGAAAGACAATGACCAGATCATGTCATTATTGACCAAGCTATAAGCACTTATGAACACTTTTTTGGTTATACAAAGCACTCAGTAGAATACTTTGACAGCTTGCTGGAAGTTCAGACAGGTTCTAGAGATGGCTATATTGTTGCTGTTAGCAGCCGTTGAGTTGACACTTGACTCATGAGGATACCTTGCAAAGTGGCATCAGTCCATTATGATCCATAGCATCTTCATTGGCTGAATTTTCAGAAGTAGACAAACAAATCTCTCTACCTGGTCAGTCTTAGTCTGGAAGCTCCACTGAAACCTGTTCCATGTTATAGCAACACACAAGCCTCCACTGATAGATAGGTGGTGGCTCTGCATGAAGTGCATTGGCTGGGAATCGAACCTGGATTTCCCACACAGAAGGGAAGAATTCTACCACTCAGCCATAACTTCCTCCCTAGAGGTGGTTATAGATTCTTAATAATGGATCTCTCATGCCTCCACTAATAGCCAAACTCATTGAAGAAGGTGATGATGCTCCACTGCAATCCTCTCTAGACTTGGTATATCAAAGCCTGAGTTTGCACCCAGGTCACAAATGCCCTGGGACTTGAGCCAAACAACTAATCTTTCAGGTCCTGTATTTTCATCTGTAAAATGGAGCTACTGCTATGTTACAGGAC
>NW_006923092.1:56083-56758 GCF_000298275.1 Orycteropus afer afer | reverse complement strand
AGGTTTCTCCTGACTCATATAGCTGCAGGGGCTGATGAACCCAAGATCATCAGGTAATACAGCAGGCTGCTGGCTTCAGAGACTGATGAATCCCAGATTAGCAGGTAAGATGGCAAGCTATTGACTCACAGGCTGCAAAGGCAACAATCCCAAGATTAGTGGACAATATATCAGGCCACTGGTTCAAGTCAAAGAACTGGGATGATGATAAGCTAGATGCAGGATCCAGATTGAGCAAAAAGCCAGAGAGCTTTGTCAGAACTTTTTCATGTATATTGGAAGCAAGCCACACCCCAAGCAAACTTCCCTTCTTCTTTTTCTTTCTTTCTTTCTTTCTTTTTTTCTTTTTAACATGATTTACCTTACCTCACCCTCCACCCCTGGTAACCATCAAAGAATGTTTCTTTTTTAGTGACTTTTTACAATACTTTTCACAACTTTTTTCCTTGACTTTTTGCAATAGTGGTCTCATACGATATTTGTCCTTTTGTGATTGACTAATTTCATTCAACATAATGTCTTCTAAGTTCATCGTGTTATGAGATGTTTCACAGTTTCATCGTTATTCTTTAACATTGTGTAATATCCCATTCTATGTATGTACCATAGTTTGTGGATTCATTCCTCTGATGATGGGCATTTATGTTGTTTCCATCTTCTTGCTATTGTGAATAG
>NW_006923092.1:52325-54893 GCF_000298275.1 Orycteropus afer afer | reverse complement strand
TGGTTAGCAGTCAAATGCCTTAGGCATCAGCCTCTGCAACTAGTTAAAACCCTTCTCCTGCACATGCATATTGAATTCCAGAGATCAAACATCCAAAATTCTTGAATCAACCCTAGAAAAAAACACATGGATAAGAGTGCCTTTAGTGGTTCTGAGGGGAAAGTACCAAGCTGACTCATTGCAACCCTGTGAGGCAAAGTGATGCTGCCATTTTGGGTTTCCAGGGCTACAAGTCTTTGTGGAGGCAAACTGCTTCATCATTTTTCCATGCAGTGGTTAGTGGATGCCGGACTCAACTTTTCAGTTGGCAGTCAAGTGCTCAGCCACTGAGCCACCAGGATGTCCGATCAGAAAATTTTCCCACAAAAACCAGAATACAAGATTTAAAGTAAAAACATAAAGATAACAAAATGGCCTAAATTGAACAACAAAAAAAAAAATAGTAAAGCACACAAAATCACAAGAGAAAAAGGACCAGTCAAAAGCAAAACATGAAGAGGAAATTTCTTCTATGGAGGCCAGAATAATGAAAGTAATTGGTCATTTTCAGACTGTGGTGCTAAATATCTTTAAAGAGAGCAAAAAGTACATAGAAAACAAACTACTTGAGACTGGGAAACAAAAATAAATGGAGGAACAAAATGAAAGACTCAACAGAAACTGAAAACATCGAAAAAGTAAGAGAGAGAACTACTAGAACTTAAGAATAAAATAACTGAATTAGAAAAAACAAGAGAAACACTCAATAATGGAGTCAAACAAATAGAAGCATCAATGAACTAAAAGACAAAATCACTGAACTTACTGTGTCTTAAGAGAAACAGGAGAAAAGAACAAAAAAAAGCAAACAGATTGAAAAGGAAATATAAGATTCAATTAAGAACTGTAACATTAGTATTATTGGAATCTCAGAGCACCATGATAGCATTAAAGGCTTATAAATTATTTTCTGGAGATAATCAGAATTTCCCAGATCTGAGCAGAAAACCAAGCCTGCAAATGCAGGAAGTTACACAAACCTCAATTAGGAGAAACACAAAAAGATCAACTCCACAACATATCCAAATAAAACTCTTGAAAACCAAAAACAAGGAAAGAATTCTGAAAGCAACAAGAGAAAAATTAAGTATAACAAACCAAGGGGCTTTCATAAAAATCAGTGTAGATTTCTCCCCAGAAACTCTAGAAGCCAGGAAACATATTTAAGATACTGAAAAAGAAAACAATTGCCAACCAAGAATTCTTTACCCATCAAAGTTGTTATTGAAAAATGAGGGGGAATTCAAGACATTCCTAAACAAGCATAAGCTCTTGGAATTCTCCACCACTAGACCAGCTCTAAAGGAGCTCTGGTGGTATAGTGGGTGTGGTACTTTAGTTTGTGTCAACTTGGCTGGGCCTGGTTGAGTGGCTGGGCAGCTGAATGTAATATGCCTCATGATGAGACTGGTAATCAACTCCATGGTGAAATCTACTGTGAGCAGCTGAGTAGCTGCCTTTGGGATGTGGTCTGCTTCTTGTATATAAGGAGAAGCCTTGGGGATGGTCTCCAGCTTATGGCACACCTGAACCCTGCATGTAGCCATGTCATTGTTCAGCAGCCTGCCATGCTCTGCTGACCTTGGGACATTTGATGGACTTGAATTAATGGCCTGCCATGTGATTTGGTAACATTGGGACTGGTCCTTTATACTTGTCAGCCTTGGGCTTGTCAGCCTCAGCAGCCAGCAGCTGAGTGAAGAAAAGCCTCCAGCTTCAGTGGTCCAGGAGCAGGAGGCAGAGCTGAAGCCCAAGGTTGAGGGGCTCTCACCCAAACCCTAGACCCTGGCACTTTGAACTCGGACTTAAAGCCTCCAACCTGTAAGAGAATAAACTCCTGTTTCTTTGAGCCATCCCATCTGTGGTACATTTCCTGTCAGAGTGGCACTAGGTAACCAAAACAATGGGTAAGGCATTCGGCTGCTAACATGATGGTTGGTGGTTCAAACCCATCAGCTTCTCCACAGAAGGAAGATGATGAGGCAGTCTACTTCCATAAAGATTTACAGCCTTGGAAATCCAATGGGACTCACTATGAGTCTGAATCAGCTTGATGGCAGTGGGTATTTTTGGTTTTAGACCAGCTCTGTGAATATTACTTAAGGGAGTACTCCAAATGGAAAGGCAAGAGAATTAAATAAATATTCATATCAAAAAATGGGAAAAAATAAAAGAGAGAGATCTCAAAAAAAGCAGCAATATGTGCAATCATTAAGGACCAAGTGCATGATATTTTCAGGGAATAAACTCAACAATCAAATCCTGCAAACAATACATCAAATGTATAAAGAATAAGTACAAAGTCAACTTACTGAATATAGGTTGTGTGTTGATATTAATGGAGACACATCAACAGAATGACAGAGGGAGGAGCACATTTTGAATAGATTGATGTTAAAACTGTGTGTTAAATGTTGTTCATATGTTAAAAGTTGTTGCAATTTTAAGTTGTATAGTATAATATATGTGGTAACCACAAAGAAAGCAATCAAATAAAAAGATAAACAGAAAAATCAGAATTATATATAT
>NW_006923092.1:50308-51413 GCF_000298275.1 Orycteropus afer afer | reverse complement strand
AGGAAAATTTATAGCAATACATTGAAAGAAAGAACCAAAATCATTAACTTAAACCAACAACTTGAACACATGGAAAGAAGCAGTAAAAGAAGCCAAAAGCTACCAGAAATAAACCAGGGCAGAAATAAGTGAAATAGGAAAACAAGAGAATCAACAAAACCAAAAGTTGATTCTTTAAAAGGATCAATAAAATAGGCAAACCACTAGCTACATTGACCAAAAAGAAAAGGCAAATAATCAAATTAAGAAATGAAATTGATGATTTACAACTGATTCAACAGAGATAAGAAAGATCATATCGGATTACTGTGAAAAAATGTATTCCAACCAGTTTGAACCCCTAGATGAAATGGACAAATTCCTAGAAAGCACTACCTACCCAAATTAACAGAAAAAGAAGTAGAAAATTTAAATGGACTCATTAAAAAAGAACAGACTGAAGATATCATCGAAAAAAAACTACCAAAAAAAAAGCCCAGGACCAGATGGCTACACTGGAGAGTTCTACCAAACATTCAGAGAAGAGCTGACACCAATCCTACTCAATTTCCTCAAAAACATAGGAGGAAAGAACAGTACCAAACTCTCTATGAAACCAACATAACCCTGATACTTAAATCACAAAAGACATTCCAAAAAAATAGAAAATTACTTATCAGTATCCCTTATGAACACAGATGCAAAAAATTTCAACAAAATTTTAGCCATCAGACTTCATCAACATAAAAAAAAATCATACACCATAATGAAGTGAGATTCACATCAGGATTATAAGAGTGATTCAAAATTTTAAAATCAATCAATGTAATCTACCACATAAATAAAACATAGGAAAAGTCACATATGATCATATCAATTGATACAGAAAAGGCATTTGATAAAATTCAGTGCCCTTTCTTAATGAAAACTCTCAGTCAAATAGGAGTACAAGAGAAATCTCTCAACATAATTAGGGGTATGTATGTAAAACCAACAGTCAACATTATACTCAACAGCAAAAAGCTGAGAGCCTTCCCTTTGAGAATGGGAATGACACAAGAATGCCCGTTATCAAAACTCTTACTCAACATTGTATCAAAAGTCCTAGAAAGCAAAAAGACAAGAG
>NW_006923092.1:48204-49005 GCF_000298275.1 Orycteropus afer afer | reverse complement strand
ATAAGAAAAGATGTTTATGATCATCAGTCATTCTCTCAAAAAAAAAAAAAAAAAATTAAAAACCATTAAAGAGATGCAAATCCAAACTATAATGAGATACCATCTTACCCCAGGTAAAATGGCACTGATTTAAAAATTAAAAAAAAAAAAAAAAGATAACAATAAATGCTGACAAACATGTAGGGAGATTGGAACCATTATCTATTGTTGGTGGGACCGTAAAATGGTAAAACCACTATGGAAAATACTATGGTGCTTTCTCCAAAGAAAATAAAATTAAAAACTAGAAATAAAACTTCCATATGATCTAACAATCTCATTCCTAGGTAAATACCCTGAAGACTTAAAATAATGGCACAGACATTTGTACACTTTAGTTCATGGCATCAGAATTGGAGGAAATCTCATTAACAAACTCACTTGCTAAAAGAAAAAAAAAAAAAACCTTCGTCACTTAGTGATGAAGATCAAAGATTACTGCCTTCACTGTGGGTTACACATCAACATGAAGAAAACAAAAATCCTCTCACTTGGAACAATAAACAATATCTTGAAAAGTGGGGCAAAGATTGAAGTTGTCAAGGATTTCATTTCACTTGGATCCACAAGCAACACTATTGAACAAGCAGTCAGGAAATCAAATGATGTATTGCAATGGGCAAATCTGCTGCAAAAGACCTCTTTAGAGTGTTTAAGAGCAAAGATATCACTTTGAAGATTAAGGCATTCCTGACCCAAGCCATTGTATTTTCAATTGCCTCATATGCATGTGAAAGCTGGACATGAATAAGGAAGACTGAA
>NW_006923092.1:44580-45088 GCF_000298275.1 Orycteropus afer afer | reverse complement strand
ACGTTTTTGAATTATCTTCAGTAAGATTTTACTTGTGTGTGATATTAATGATATTGTTCGATAATTTCCACATTCTATGGGATCACCTTCCTTTGAAATGGGTACAAATATGGATATCTTCCAGTCAGTTGGCCAGGTAGCTGTCTTCCAAATCTCTTGGCATAACCGAGTGAGTGCCTCCAGTAGGGCATCTGTTTGCTGAAACATCTCAATGGGTATTCCGTCAATTCCTGAAGCCTCCCTCCTCATTCTTTGCCATTTCCTCCAGTACAGCTTCAACTTCTTCCTTCATTGATTCTTGATCATGTGCCACTTCCTGAAATGGATGAACATCAGCCAGTTATTTTGGTACAGTGATGCTGTGTATTCCTTCCATCTTCTTTTGATGTTTCCAGCATCATTCAATATTTTGACCATAGAATCTTTCAATATTGCAACTCGAGGCTTAAATTTTTTCCTTAGTTCTTCCAGCTTGAGAAATGCCAAGTGTGTTATTCCCTTTTGGTTT
>NW_006923092.1:41961-43510 GCF_000298275.1 Orycteropus afer afer | reverse complement strand
GTTCCATTAAATTTTCAACAACTTTCAGTTTTCTTAGATTCATACTTCGTCCATACCATGTTCTAATTATTAATGGATGCTTGCAGCTGTTTGTCCTCAATTTGAGTCGTGCCACATCAGCAAATGGAGGTCTCAAAAGCTTTACTTTCCATCAGTAAGGTTGGTTCTACTCTGATGAGGCAGCTCTTTCCCAGTTGTATTTTGACAGCCTTCAGACCTAAGTGGCTTGTCTTCCTGCACTGTATCAGACAATATTTCTGGGCTCTTCATCAAGTTGCGCAGTAATGTATCAGACAGTGTTTCTCTGCTATTCATAAGGTTTTCCCTGGCTAATTCTTTGAGAAGTGGATGGCCTCTTCCCCTAGTCTGTCTCAGTCTGCAAGGCGTGCTGAAACCTGTACACTATGTGCAACCCTGCTAGCATTAGAAACACCAGTGGCACAGCCTCACAGCAACATGCCACCAAACTATGACAAACTGACAGACAATTTTGTCTCCCTTAGCTGTTCAAAACCTCTCCACTCTCCTCTTACCTGGATTCCTGCCACTTTACTGCCACTTGGGGGTATGACCTGGGTACCTCCCCTTATGTGGATCCCTGCCACTGCTTCTCGCTCTGTCCTGGTCCCACTGGCTTTTTTAGAAGTATATCTAAATATGCTGGTGCAGGAACATATACTCATTGAAAACTCAAATATGGATACCCATCAGACATAACCCCACCTTACAACATTGGTCTTCTGGGTTTGAAGGACCATAGCCTCATGGGACAATTCAGTCAACTGGCATAGCATAATTCACAAAAAGCATAATACACATCCTAGTGAAGTGAGTAGCATATGGGGTCTTAAAAACTTGTGAGTGGTCATCTAAGACACAATTACGTATCTCTACTCACCAAGAGAAAAACATTAAGAAGTTAACCAAAAGCTCAGGGAAGAAAACAAGTTCACACAAGCTATAGCCTCATCTACCCTGAGACCAGAAAAAATAGACAGTGCCCAGCTATCACCACTGACCATTCTGACCAAGGTCATAATAGTTGGTCCTGGATCGAATGAGAGAAAAATACTAAGCAGAACACAAATTTTTAATTTTTTTTTTTAAAAAAGACAGACAAACTGTAACAGTAGAGAACAGAGAACTGCCTGAGACTTTCACCCTGTGACACTCTTTAAACCTAGAACCTAGCCTATTCCCTGAGATCACTTTTTAGTGAAATACCAGAGTGGCACACAAAATGAAGACTCATAAGGTCAGTGCACTACTTAAAAACCATCAATGTGAGACCCAACAGTCAACAATTATTGAAAAGTAAAGATGAGAAGAGGAACAGAGAAACTAGAATACTGGAAAGGGAACAAACTGAACACAATTAAAGAAAATTTTGACACATTGTGATAAATGCAACTATTGTTGTTGTTATGTGCCGTCGAGTCAGACCCGACTCATAGCAACTCCTCCTTGGGTTTCCGAGGCAGTATCACTATGGAAGTAGATTGCCCCATCTTCCTTCCGAGGAGTGGCTGGTGGGTTTGAACCACCAGCC
>NW_006923092.1:38430-40986 GCF_000298275.1 Orycteropus afer afer | reverse complement strand
CAGGTCTTAGGGTCATAGAGGTTGGGGTTCATGTAGTCTATTAGTCTTTTGGACCAATTGTCTTCTGTCTTTGATTTTCTTCACTCTTCTTATGATAAGCTGTTAGTTATTGGCTATTTCCCAGAAGGAAAAAGAGAAGTAGAGCTTTTCTTTATCTGTTATCAAAGAAAAGGGTATTTGGTCAAGCAAAAACAATAGATTCCTCTGTATTTTTGTCTAGAGAAAACAAACATGAGAAGATTATAGGTCTCTTGGGAAAAAGTGAGAGTTGAAAAGTAATTCAGTCTGAGAGAGAGAGAAACTTCAGTTTCCAACTCTATTTCTTGTCAATTCTGGATGTGTTTCATTTCCAATGTCTGTAAACTGTTTTGATGTATCCTTACAATAAATCCTACCTCACATGAAATTTAAAAAAAAAAAAAAAAGGCTATTGATGGACATTTAGATTGTCCCTCTTTGTTTTGTACTTTGAACATTGATACTCACATATCTCACATATGAGAGTTTCTTCTGAGTGTGTACCTGGAACTGGAATTACTCCGTCAAAGGATATGTGTACTTACAGCTTTCTTATATACTGCCAAATGGCTTTCCAAGGCAGATTTTCTGATTTACATGACCACTATGAGTGTCTCCATTGCTCTACCGCTTCACTATCTATTAGTAAGTCAGTCTTACACATTTTTGTCAATTTGATGAATTTGAAATGGCATCTCATAGTATCTATTTTCATATCCATGATTACTTGTGAGGCTGAACATCTTTTCCTGTGTTCCTTGGCTATTCACCTTTCATCTTCTGTTAACTGCGTGTCTATTTCCTTTGCTCCTTTTTCCTCTGCGTGACCTTTACAAGGGTTTGTTTTAAATAATCCTCATATTCTATTTGCTTTAGAAGAAAACAATTCATTGAAGGATTGATTGATAAAAATCTAATCAGTAAATAGTAAGTAAAAATTATCCTAACCATTAAAATAAGAAAAATATAATAAGTAAAATAAGAAAAAACATACATGTCTGCTTCTCAGAGGTTTGGGGGCTCAATAGTGATGATGGTACTACGGGTGAGAGATAATCCCCAGGGATGTGAGCCTCCATGTACAGTGGGAACCCAACACCTATTCATGTTTGAATGCAGTAAAGGGATAGGGAAGGAACTAACATTGTTGAATATTGATTCTTCACCAAAAGTTTAATAAATATGACCTTATTTAATCCTTGCAAAAACAATTACAAAGAAATGGAGACTCAGAGATTAAATGTCTTAACGGAGGTCACAGACTTTATAATTAGCAGAAGTGGAATTTGGACCCAGCTTTGTATGACTCCAAACTATATGCCTTTTTCACTGCATGAGAGTCACAATCTTTGTGGATAATGTAGTTGGAATGGAAGGTGGTATTTGAGGGAAGTTTATTCATCTTTGTCCTCATCATCTTGTACCATCAAGTCAGTTCTGACTCATGTGACCCCAAGTGTTACAGAGTAGAACTGCTCCATAGGCTTTCTTGGCTGTAATCGTTATGGAAGTAGATCTCCAGGCTTTTTCTTCTTCTGTGCTGCTGATTGGGTTCAAACTGCCAACCTTTCAGTTAATAGTTGAATACAAAATATGCCACCCTGGAGCCTTTAATAATCTTAAGAGTAGTGAATGCTAGGCTATTATTTGAGAAATGATTATTTGTAAAGCTAAAGATTATGCCCAATCTTATCTGTAATCTGATCACTAGAGACCTCCAGAGGCACACCCTCTCCCCACCCCATCTCCAGGAGGAAACTGTGGTCATTACATTATTGTTGCAATATTGTACATACTTCGGGGAATTGATACAAATTCTCTTCTTCTCCTTCCCTTAGACTCTTACTAGGAAAAGTGGTTAGTTTGACAGGAAGCAATATTAGCTGCTTCCTCAGGGGGTTGATGATTTGACAAGACTTGGTAAAAGGGAGTGATGAATCAGACTTCAAGAGAATATCATGAAAGTTTTAGTTTGAAAAAGTGCTGAAATTTATCCTGATAATTTTAAATCAAACACACATACACAAAGATTACATTACACATTAGTTTTTCTCCCCCTCCCCCCCTCCCCCCTGCAACAAAGGTGATTACAGAAGAAAGCCGAGCTGATCCCTGACAATATATAGTTTTAGGAAACTTCAAGAATTTCTGAAGTACCTTCCATAGCTCCCAGGATGCCTTGAATCTTGGCAAGTTGCCCATTAGTTTTAGAGTAAAACTTTTTTTTTTTTTTGTCAGCCCAGTGTGGAGATGGCCAAGGCCCTCTGTATCAGGTGGAATTTCAGCTGGAGCTTTGCTGGACAGTTTACTCTGCAATCACCCACTTCCCACACATGTTGCTGCACTTTCTGAGGAAGCATGCTCAGTCTTTGTGCAGGGTAAGAAATCCAGGAGAATTAAAACCCTGAGGACAGCCCTCATGAAATAGAGGTGTCAATCAATAAACAAATGCTTTATCTCTGGTCTTTCTAAGGGATATTGTAAAGTGTGTTTGACATCATTTCTCAGAAGGATTGCATTCCATTTGCCCATAGCAGC
>NW_006923092.1:35879-38220 GCF_000298275.1 Orycteropus afer afer | reverse complement strand
CATCTTAGATATAATCTTCTCCTCCAGGAATCATTCTCTGACCTCTTCTAAGTCTATAAAGTATACTTCCCTGAACTTCCCCCTTTATCACACTGTATTTTAATTGGCTGCTTAATTATCCATCCCCCTCATTAGATTGTAAATTTCTTGAAGACAATGACTCTATACAATTTCTCCTCAATAAACAATCAATAAATAAGAGCCAATAATGTGTAAGCACTGGGCAAAGTACTAAGTGGTCATATACCAACCTGGATAATATTCATAACATTCTCTTCAGTGAAGAGGATTCAGTCTGCTGGAAGTGGAAGAAGTGAAAATAGATAATTTCAAGACTACATGGGTTGACCAGTATGGAGACATGACACAAGCATTGCTTAGGCTCTGCCTCTAAAAGCAATTAAAGGGTTTTTAGAAACGATATTTGAACAAGGGCTTGAAAAATCATTATGTACTGTAATTTTAAATAAATGAATAAATAAAATAAAATAACTCAGATTTGTTGATCGTTTATTTGTCACCTGCCACTGTACAAAGGCTTTTTAGGCATCATCTCATGTTCCCTTCCTAGGTAGGTATGAACAGCTCCATTTCTCAGTTGAAGAAACTGAGGATAAGGACGTGCCTGAATTTGTACAACTGGTAAGAGGTCAAGGAAAAATTCCAGTTTGTCTGATGCCCAGGCACTTAAATAGATGTTTGTTATAAGAAAACTTGCTCCTGTAATGGGAAAAGTGACAAATGATAGGTTATTCCCTATGGGCTATGTAATCTCAAATGAAACCAGCCATAAAAAGGACAGACAAGTCTCAGGCAATGGGATATGATGTCATCTTTGAGGAGTGACAAATACTATCATACACTGCATTCTAAGTACATACTCACCCACTACCAAAGCTCATATGTACCCTACTGAGGTTGGAGTTATAGGCAGTGACTCACTCTGTAGTTAAAATGCTGTGGAACAATTGCTTTCCTCACTCTACCTTGATTCTTTCAATCTTTCACTGAAAAAACAAGAAAGTGTGGCTCTACTCAGAGTCACCTCTTAGTTCTTCAAGCTTTTCTCAAGTCTGTTAAATTAGTCCTCAAACCTTTCCATGATGTGTGTGTGCAAGCTACACACACGCATACACACACAGATATACCAAGTAAAGGTCTCCAGTAACTACCTAGCTTATAGATAAGTGGTGATTTGGGACTACTATTCAGTAATTAGGGTGTAATTCTCAAAGAAAGAAAGAAAAGAAGGAAGAAAGGAAGGAGGGAGGGAAGGAAGGAAGGAAGAAAAGAAGGAAGGAAGAAAGAAAAGAAAAAAGAACTAAACTCTCAAGTCAAGATTTCACATTTTCTCTCAAAAATTCAATAATCTCTGCTATAGAACTAGATTCTTTCTATTGTTACATTTTTAGTGGAGTTAGAGTACAGCTTTGGTAACATCACTTGTGAAATTAATGAGTTTCATTTATCAGACATTGCCTTTTAATTTGATCTATTATTAAAGTCACTTCATAAAGACAAAAGGAAGAGTGAGAGGTAAGGGAGAAAAGGAAGCTGGGTCTCTTCAAATGGGTATAAATGCAGTCTTGAATAAATAACAGGTAGGGAAATAAAAATCCTTTTTCCAAGTGTCTTTTCCATGGAAGGAAAAAAAAAAAAAAAGAGAGAGAGCAAGCTTTTTGCATTGCCTCTTCTCTGCAAAAAGGAGAGGTGGGAAAATTCCAGAGGAGGAAAAAAAAAAATACACACACACACACATATATATATGTATATCCTTGCCCTTCTTTGAAATGCATCATGGCTAGATGAAGAAATTGAGGTCTGCTAATGACTCAGATACAGAATAATTGATTAAGTGAAGAGACTGGAATGGAATGAGTAACTTAGTTTTATGTTCTTTAAAGGAACCGGCCCAGGCTTGGAAAAAGACAGTGAAAGGAATCATAGAATGATTGTCGGGTATCACTACCATATCAAAGGTCTGTCAGTAGGATTTTGGGATGAGAATCTGGCTTTGAGATGGTTTAACTGAGACCAAAAGAACCTCTTCCAGTAAGACTCCAATTCCCACAGGATTGAAGAAAGTGATTGCAGTGCATAAAACATGACCCACAATTTATGGCACACTCCTGGCAAAGATGTCAGACAGCCCTTGGGGGACTGACAATGCTGTGATTCTGCATTAATTGATACAAAGGGTACTGTTTTCCAGATGACCTCAGAGTTAATTGAATAAGGCAGACATACATACACAAGTAATCATGTTTACCACACACATTATCATCATTTAGCATTTATCACCCTTTACTAGTAGCATGGAACAGTTAATAGGGCTGGCTCT
>NW_006923092.1:34164-35045 GCF_000298275.1 Orycteropus afer afer | reverse complement strand
TCTTCTTCGGTCTTCCCTATTCACTGTCCAGCTCTCACATGCATATGTTGTTGTTGTTGTTGTTGTGATGTACTGTGGAGTCAGACCTGACTCATGGCGCGACCCCTCCTTGGGTTTCCACGGCAGTATCACTACGGAAGTAGATTCCCCAACCTTCCTTCCGAGGAAAGGTGGGTGGTTTGGACTGCCAACCTTCTGGTTAGCAGTCAAGTGCCTTAGGCACTATGCTACCAGAGTATCTGATGTGATTGAAAATACCATGGCCTGGGTTAGACACACCTTAGTCTTCAAGGAGACACATTTGCTCTTGAGCACTTGAAAGAGGTCATTTGCAGCAATGACCTCTGCTGATGTCTTGACTGCTGCTTCCATTGGTATTGATTGTAGACCAAGTAATATGAAGTCTTTGACAACTTCATTGTTTTCTCCTTTTATAGTGATTCTGCTTATTGGTCCAGTTGTGAGAGTTTTTGTTTTCTTTATTTTGAGGTGTAATCCATACTGTAGACTGTAATCTTCAATCTTCAGCAATAAGTGCTTCAAGTTATCCTCACTTTCAGCAAGCAAAGTTGTGTCATCTGTGTATCACAGGTTGTTAATGAGTCTTCCTCCAATCCTGATGCCACATTCTTTTTCATATAGTCCAGCTTCTCAGATTTGGCTCACCATACAGATTGAATATGTATGGTGAAAGGATACAACCCTGATGCACTCTCTTCTTGATATTAAACCATGCAATGTCCCCCTGTTCTGTTTGAATGACAGCCTCCTAGTCAATGTACAGATTCCTCATGAGTACAATTAAGTGTTCTGGAATTCCTGTTCTCAATGTTATCCATAATTTGTTAAGATTCACAATTGAATGCTTTTGCATAATCAAA
>NW_006923092.1:31868-33509 GCF_000298275.1 Orycteropus afer afer | reverse complement strand
TTCATTATAATAATTGACTTTGTCTTCTTGAGCTGCTCTTTGAAATCTTCTGTTCAGCTCTTGTATCTTGTCATTTCTTCCATTTGCTTTAGCTACTCTTCACTCAAGGGCAAGTTTCAGAGTCTCTTCTGTGTCTATTTTATTCTTTTCTTCCTTTCCTGTCTTTTTAATGACTTTTTGCTTTATGGGTGATGTTCTTGATGTTATCCCACAATTCATCTGTTTTTTGGTCATTGATGTTCAATGCATCAAATCTGTTCTTTAGATGGTCTCTAAATTCTGGAGGGATATAATCAAGGTCATATTTTGGCTCTCATGGACTTGTTTTAACTGTCTTCTGCTTCAACTTGAATGTACATATGAGGAGTTGATGGTCTGTTCCATGATCACTTCCTGGCCTGGTTTTGGCTAAAGATATTGAGCTTCTCCATCACCTCTTGCCACAGATGTAGTCAGTCTGATCCCTGTGTATTCCATCAGGTGAATTCTATGTGTATAGCCACGATTTGTGTTGTTGAAAAAAAAAGGTATTTGCAGTGAATAAGTTGTTGGTCTTGCAAAATTCTACCATGCGATTTCCAGTGTTATTTCTATCACCAAGGCCTTATTTTCCAATGACCCGTGATTCTTCATTTCCAACTTTTGCATTCCATTCATCAGTGATAATTAACATATCTTGATTGCATGTTCAGTCAATCTCAGACTGAAAAAGTTGATAAAATTTTCAATTTCTTCATCTTTGGCTTTGGCGGTTGGTACGTAAATTTGAATAATAGTAGTAGTAACTGATCTTCCTTGTAGGCATATCGATATTATCCTATCACTGACAGCATTGTCCTTCAGAATAGATCTTGATACATTCTTTGTGATAATGAATGCTACACCATTCCTCTTTCAATTTGTCATTACTGGCATAGTAGATCATATGATTGTCTGATGATTCAAAATGGCCAAAACAAGTCCATTTCAGCTCAGTAATGCCTAGGATATTATGCAGTCCATTTCATTTTTGACAACTTCCAATTTTCCTAGATTCATGCCTCATATATTCCATGTTCCAATTATTAATGCATTTTTCAGCTGTTTCTTCTCATCTTGAGATGTGCCACATCAGCAAATGAAGGTCCCAAAAGCTATACTCTATCCATATCATTAAGGTCAGCTCTACTTTGAGGAGGCAGCTCTTCCCCAGTCATATTTTGAATGCCTTCTGACCTGAGGGGCTCATCTTCTGGCACTACATTGCACAGTATTTCAGGGCTATTCATAAAGTTTTCCAGTTATATATCTTACAGTGTTTCACTGCTATTCATAAGGTTTTCCCTGGCCGATTCTTTGAGAAGTGGATGGCCTCTTCCTTCTTCCAAGTCCGTCCTAGTCTAGAAGCTCCACTGAAAACTGTCCACCATGGGTAACCCCCTAGCATTTGAAACACTGGTGGCATAGCCTCCAGCCTCATAGCAATACACAAGCCACCACAGTATGACAAACCAACAGACAAGTTTGTCTTCCTTAGCTGTTCCAAACCACTCCACTCCCTTCCCAGCCTCCCCCAGCAACTTCAACACCTGCCTGCCCTGCACACCCGGCTCACTGCTTACCCAGCCTGCCCTGGACACTCAAAAAAAAAAAAAAAATGAG
>NW_006923092.1:29869-31764 GCF_000298275.1 Orycteropus afer afer | reverse complement strand
ATTTGAACTCAGACCATCTGATTTCACAACCTGGACACTTGTACCACACAGTCAGTGTTATGTCCTTTCATATACATAATTTTTTTATATTCCAAGTAAATTCTATCCATTGGTGACCATTAAACCTATTATCAATACAACAAGTCTGAGTTGTAGCATTTGCTAATTTCTGTGGGGACAACGTTATGCCATGTACTGAGAATGTGATCAATTCAAACATATGTAGCAGAGCTCTAAAAGTGGGATAAGATGAGTTAAAAATAATCTTCGTTGGTTGAAGCAGAGTTGGCTTCCTTACCAGCAGTAAGATCAATGTTTTAAGCCTAATATTATTGAATACTACTATATGCTAGGTACTCTTATATCATTTAATCCTTATATGAGGCTATCATTGTTCCTATTTAAAGAATAGGAAACTGAGGCATAGAGAATTTAAATAAATGTCCACAATGAGTAAGTGGCAGGCCAGAAGATTAAACTCTGATCCGACTCCAATCCTGTGTCTCAGCAACTGTCATCCGATCATCTTTTACTTAGCAACTCCTGCTTCTTCAGTTCCTTAGGCCCTATCTTTTGTGTTTAGAATTGGAGTCTACCACCATTATGCCCTGTGACATGTGCTCCTTGCTTTTTTATTTATTTTTGTGTGTGTGTGTGTGATTTGGGTGAAAGTTTACAGAGCAAATTCATTTTCCATACAGAAGTTCATGCATATCTTGTCTCATGACATTGATTACAATTCCCCACAATGGAACAGCTCTCTTCCCACTTCCTTTCCATAGTTACCTCTTCCCTGTGTCCTTCCCTCCCATGCACTCCAATCCCCAGAGCTGTATCCCTGTGCAAACACTGTCTTTCTGTGCTCCTACGCACAGCCCCCAATGCTTTTTTAAATTTTTTCCACTCTGGTTTTCACTTCAATCCCATTCTCTTCCCCTCATGAGCACTCTCACTCCAGTACACCTACTCCTCACTTCTTGACTATCTTACTATACAACTTTTCACATTTACAACAATAGCAAAAAATCCATCTATTTTGCACATTAATGATACATTCAACAGCACATAACAACAACAACAACAATATGACAGTAATAAACACCAACGTGCAAGACAAGAGTAATGCTGGTTGTGATAGTGAAAGTTGCGTGACAACTTGGCTGGGCCATGATTCTCAGTGGTTTGGCAGTTATGTAATGATGTAATCTGGCAGTCATATGATGATGCAGTTGTATTTTGTAATCTAATGTGGTCATTCTCCATTTTCACATAATACTAATTTTCACATAACAATATGGTCTTTAGAACATAACCCTGTCAATAAGTGAGGAGTGGTTGTACTTAGTATGCACACTTATAATGTGCATATAATATATTTATTTAATCACATTTATATCTATGGAAAATATAAAATATGGTTGTTGGGTGAACTTTTTAAATTTACATAAATTGTATTGTGCTATTATGGTAGATAGTTTCAGTAATAACAGACAACAAATGATACATCCTTAGATCCATGCCCTCCTGTAACCCTCTATCACTGAATCTGGACATGGCCAGATAACTTGCTCTCTGATAAATGGGACATTAGCAAACATTATCCAAGTAGAGGCTTACTTACTGCTTGTACCTTGAGATTTTCTTCTCTTGCTGCCAGCAACCCTTCTACCACTTATATGAGAAAGTGCAAGCTAGCCTGTTAGTTTCCGGAGATATGTGGTCCAATAGAAAGCCAGTACCAATGGCTAGACGAGTGGGTGAGCCCATCTCAGACTACCCAACAACAGTCATGTCAACTGCCAACAAACTGCAGGAATATAAATGAGCCCAGGAGAGACCTATAAGAGACCTGAGCCAAATTGAAGATTTTTATCAACTTCTGCAGTCTGAAATTG
>NW_006923092.1:22995-27570 GCF_000298275.1 Orycteropus afer afer | reverse complement strand
AAGAACTAACAGATCTGTCCTGGAGGAACAGAATGACAAAATGCTCCTTGGAAGCAAGAATGGCCAGACTTCGTCTCACCTACTTTGGTCATGTTGTGAGAAGGGACCATTCCCTGGAGAAGGATGTCATGCTTGGTAGGGTGGATGGTCGACTAAAGAGGGGGAGGCCTTCAACAAGATGGATTGATATGGTGGCTGTGATGATGGACTCAAGTATAGCAGGGATCATGGAGCTGGCACGGGATCAGGCAGTGTTTTGTTCTGCTATGCATGTGATTGCTATGATTCAGAAATGACCCAATGGCACCTAACAACAACAACAAAAGGAGGAACAGGTGGACTCCCTAAAAATTTTTGCTCCACACACATTTTCCTCTCCATGTCTCTATCTGCCTTTGTTAGAGTTTCTCTGGAAGTTCTACTCAGAAGTGGTATGGTAGTTAAGGTTGTATGTCAACTTGGCTGGGCCTGGTTGAGTGGCTGGGCAGGTGGCAGTAGTCATTCCCCACGATGAGACCAGCAATCAACTCCATGGTGGAATCTGCAGGAGCAGCTGAGTAGCTGCTTTAGGGATGTGGTCTGCTTCCAGTATATAAGAATCAACTTTGAAGAGGGTCTTCAGCTGATGGCATGCTTGAACCCTGCATGTAGCCAAGTCATTGTTTAGTCTGCTGTGTTGCATTGCCCATCTGGGGACTTCTAATGGACTTGAATTAATGGCTTGCTGTGTGGTTTGGTAATATCAGGCCTATGGCTTTTCACTTGTTGACCTTGGGTTTGTCAGCTTCAGCAGCTGGCAGCTAAGTATCCTTTAGGTAGGAAGATTCCTGTAGGAGTGAGTTGCCCTCAAGCATTAATTGGCAGAAGCAGAGAGACTAAGGAAATAGGAAGCAGAGCTGCCTCAGCCTCAAGGATAGGACCATGGCCTTTGGGGGTGGAACCACCACAGCCTCCTAGGTTTCAAATACTCAAACCTTCACTAGCTTGGTTCTGGAGTATGGGGCTGCTCATTCATTTGGGCCAGTGGAATGGAGCCATAGCCGATCCCCAAGAATGAGGGGGCAGGGCTGCCATGCCAAGAGGTAGAGGAACAGGGCCTGACAGGCCAAGGGGTTGAGGTCACCATGCAGAGGAAGTAGGGGACTACAGCCATCCAGTGAAGGAAATCTGTACAGATGCTACCCGATGAAGTTCTGTACAGGTGCCAAGTTGACAAGGTATGGTATTGTTGTAGTTAAGGTTGTATGTCAGCTTGGTTAGGCATGGTTGAGTGGCTGGGCAGCTGGAGGTAGTTATTCCCCATGATGAGACTAGCAATCAACTCCATGGTGGAATCTGCAGGAGCAGCTGAGTAGCTGCTTTAGGGATGTGGTCTGCTTCCAGTATATAAGAATCAACTTTGAGGAAGATCTCCAGCTGAAGGCATGCTTGAACCCTGCACATAGCCAAGTTGTTGTTCAGCAGTCTGCCATGTTGCCCTGCCCATCTTGGAACTTTTGATGGACTTCAATTAATGGCCTGCCATATGGTTTGGTAGTATCGGAACTGTGCCTTTTCACTTGTTGACCTTGGAGTTGCCAGCCCAGCAGCTAGCAGCTGCCTGAGTGAAGAGATGTCTCTAGCTGCAGTGGGGCTGGGAAGCAAGAGGCAGAACTGAAGTCCAACGTTGAGAGGCTTTCACCCAGCCCCTAGAGCCTGGCATCTGGAACTCAGACTTCTAAACTCCAAAGGAAAATAAACTCCTGTTTTTTGAAGCCACCCATTTATGGTATTTTTCTGTTAGAGCAGCACAGAGGTAACCAAAACAAGTGAAACTTAGGGGTTGTAGTGCATATGCATACTTAATTGCACTAAGTATTGTTGGGTTGGTCTGTAGAAATGCTGTAGTAATTTACACTCCTACAACAGTAAAGGAAGCTCAGCCAGGGATCCTTCATGTTTCTAATTGGGACAGGTGCCATTCCCTGAAGGTGGCTAGCTTTAGGCCTGCTTAGAACTAAGGCAAGAAATAGATAATATGAGCCTGGAACATCTTGTAGTGAAAGTAAGGGAGTATTTTAAATAAACATTAAATTTTTAAATAAAAATTTACATTGATAGGATACGTCAAAGTGGCACAGGAGCCAACTAAAAGAGCTCCCAGCCTCCCAAGAGCCAAGCTGGAACAGAAGACCAACAAAAGAAATGTAAAAATACTATTAGATTATAACCGAAAATTAAGTATCCATGAGCCCATGCTGATAGAAATAATTGAATAAAGTAATAACAAACCAAAGCCACATTGTCATCAAGTCAATTCCACTCATAGTGACTCTATAGAACCAGAAAACCAAACTCACTGTCATCAAGTCGATTCTGACTTATAGTCACCCCCTTTGTGTTTTTGTTGGGGTAAGTCTTTACAGAAGTAGATTGCCCCGTTGTCCTTTTGTGGAGTGGCTCATGGGTTTGAACTGCCAGCCTTCTGGTTAGCAGTCAAATGCCTTAGACAGTATGCCACCAGAGCTCCTAGGGACTCTTTAGGACAGAGTAAAACTACCTCCAAGGTTATATATCTTTACAGAAGCAGACTGCCACATCTTTTTCCTATGGATTGGCTGGTGGGTTCAAACCACCAACCTTTTGTTAGCAGCCAAGCACTTTGACCATTGTGCCAACAGGGCTCCCTGAATAAAGTAATAAATGGGGGCAATTAGATATCCTTCATACAGGAGAATTCCAAATAATTTATGTAGATACTGCACCCTAAAGGGCAGTCAGCCTCACTCCCCACTACTAAAGTGTGGGCTACACATAGTGATTTCCTTCCAAAGGGTACAAAATAAAAAGGGGAGGAAAAATGAGTAACTTTACAATGAAGAAACTTGACTAACACTATGTCAGCCAGGTGATTGAAGTCAACATCAACAGTAATGTTGTTGTTATTGTTAGGTTATTGAGTCAGTTTCTCCTCATTGTGACTCTGTGTACAACAGAACAAAGCACTGCCTGGTCCTGCACCATCCTCACAATTGCTACCACACTCAAGCCTATCATTGCAGCCATTGTGTCAATCCATCTAATTGAGGGTCTTGACTTTTGTTGCTGATCCTCTAATTTACCAACCATGATATCCTCCTCTGGAAACTGGTCCCTTCTGACAGCATGACCAAAGTATTAGAGACAAAGTCTGGCCATTCTTGGTTCTAACAAGCATTCCAGCTGTACTTCCTCCAAGATGGATTTGTTCATTCCTCTAGCAGTCCATGGTACAGTCAATATTCTTTGCCAGCACAATTCAAATGTATTGATTCCTCTGCAAGTCTTCCTTATTCTCACATGGTTATGAGGCTACTGAAAATACCATGGCTTCGGTCATGCACCCCTTAGTTTTCAAAGTGACATCTTTGCTGTTTAACACCCTAAAGATGCAGCGTGTTTGCCCAATGCAATACATCATTTGATTTCTTGACTGCTGCTTCCATTGTGTTAATTGTTCATTCAAGTAAAATAAAATCATTGACAACTTCGATCTTTTCTCCATTTATCATGAGTGGCTTATTGGACCTTTTGTGAGGATTTTTGTATTCTTTATGTTGAGGTGTAACCCATACTGAAGGCTGTAGTCTTTGATATTCATCAATAAGTGCTTCAAGTCTTCTTCACTTCCAACAAGCAAGGTTGTGTCATCTGCATATCACAGGCTGTTAATGAGTCTTCCTCCAATCCTGATACTACATGCTTATTCATATAGTCCACCTTCTCAGATTATTTGCTCAGCATACAGATTGACTATGTATGGTGAAAGGATACAACCCTGATTAACACCTTTCCTGATTTAAAACCACGCAGTACCTCCTCGTTCAGTTTGAACAACTGCTTCTTAGTCTATGTACAGGTTCCTCATGAGCACAATTAAATGTTCTGGAATACCCATTCTTTGCAAAGTTATCCATAATTTGCTATGAACTGCACAGTTGAATGCCTTTACATAGTCAATAAAATACAAGTGAACAGCTTTCCAGTATTTTTTGCTTTCAGCAAAGATTTATCTGATATCAGCAATGATATCCTTCATTCCACACCCTCTTTTGAATATGGCTTGAATTTCTGGCAGTTCTCTATGTCCTGCTTCAATTGTTTTTGAATTATTTCCAGCAAAATTTTGCTTGCTTGCGATATTAATGATATTGCTCGATAATGTCCACATTCTGTTGGATCACATTTCTTTGGAATGGGCACAACTGTGGATCTCTTCCAGTTGGTTGGCCAGGCAGCTGTCTTCCAAATTTCTTGGCATAAACAAGTTAGTGTCTCCAGTGCTGCATCCATTTGTTGAGCCATCTCAATGAGTATTCCATCAGTAACCTCAGAAAAACTGGAAAAGAAGAGAAGGCCACATGGATGTCAAAAGAGACCCTGAAACTTGCTCTTGAATGGAGAGGAGCTAAAGCAAATAGAGGAAATGATCAAGTAAAAGAGCTGAACAGAAGATGTCAAAGGGCAGCTCAAGAGGACATTTGTTGTTGTTATGTGCCGTCGAGTCAGCCCCGACTCATAGCGACCCCTCCTTGGGTTTCCGAGGCAGTATCACTA
>NW_006923092.1:21177-22350 GCF_000298275.1 Orycteropus afer afer | reverse complement strand
CCAACCTTCCTTCCGAGGAGTGGCTGGTGGGTTTGAACCGCCAGCCGTCTGGTTAGCAGGCAAGTGTCTTAGCCACTATGCTACCAGAGCTCCCTCTTATGCTAATAGTGCATGTATTTTAGTGCATATATTTTATATCTTGGGATAAAAATGGCATTTTGTCTCTGAGATCTTCCTCCCAAAACCCATATCCAAGTCTAATCATGAGAAAAACCTCATATAAGTAAATTCCTAAAGTGTGGCATCCTACAAGATACCTACAGTACTCCTCAGAACTGCCAAGGTTGTCAAAAATAAGAAAGTCTGATAAACTATCATAGCCAAGAACAACGTAAGGAGACGTGATGGCAAAATTTAATGTGGGCTCCTGAGTGGGATGCTGGAACAGGAAATGGACAGTGGATATACGTTGAGGAAATATGAATAAACTATGAACGTTAGTTAATAATAACACATCAATATTGGTTCATTAATTGTAATAAATGTACCATACTAAAATAGGACATTAATAATAGAGAAAACTGTGTAGGTTGTATGGGGACTTCTCTGTATTACTTACTCTATTTTTCTGTAAATCTAAAACTGTTCTCAAAATAAAATCTCTTGAAATATAAATATAAACTAAACTGTTGTTTGGTTAAAAGAAGACTTCTGGCTCGAAGTTTAAAGATTCTCTCAGGGCCATCATTTTGGGGGTTCATCCAGCCACAATGGCTCCAGATAGTCTGGGCATTGTTCTCATAAGACCCATCTATATGGGATCAAATTGACAACAGTAACTTGAAAGATTAGATAGGAATATCAGGGGCCAGTTAGTTTATTTTAATGGAGGAGGAACAATTTAGACAAAGAGGGTTAGAGTCACACAACTAGAAGAATGTAATCAATGTCTCTGAGTTGTACATGTAGAAATTGTTGAATTGCTGTATGTTCTCAATGACTAAAACAAATAAAGTAAATTTTAAAAATAAAGAATGAATGATTACATATGTCCTTATAAGTTATTGTTTCACTCTGTCCTACATGTTCTATATATAGTAATTTTATTATCATTTAATAAAAAATATATATGTAAATAGAAGTAAAGTAGAAATAGAACATGTGTTTAGGGACACATTTAAAGGTAGTAAAACTATATGAAGAAGCAAAGAAATTACAGTGATTACCCAAAGG
>NW_006923092.1:19027-20510 GCF_000298275.1 Orycteropus afer afer | reverse complement strand
ATTACCGGTTTGGAAATAAGCTAACAAACAACAAAAATACAATGACTTTGGAGGAGACAAAATGTCCCACAGAAAAGATGGCAAAAAGTTGCTTATCATTTAACAGCCTCCATTTAGAAGCAATTAAGCATCTGGCCTTGTGCATTCATTTGTAATGTCAAATACCAGAAGGGAAATTATATGTGAAATAGACAGAGTCTCAGCCTGATTTTGTGCAGACATTTCAAGAGAGCCGCTCCACAAGATGTTTATCCTTAGAGAAACCCAATATTGGAGAACTTTTTTGATTATGTATGACCTTCTGCAAATCATATAGGCCTCCTGGGTCTCAGTGTCCTCATCGGTAAAATAAGGAGCTTGGAATAAATGATCTCTAAGGTCCGTTACAGCATTAAAATCTTGTGACTCAAGTCTATTCCAACATCAGAAGGATATATCTTATGATTAAATCATTGGTGATGATAATAGTATTGAATTTTCCATAATTTAAATTTATAAAAATGTTTCTCAAGTTGTTTTATTTTATTTTATTTTTATACTCAGCGACTTCTATTTTAAGTAGGAATGGAAATATCATTATACCTATCTTGAAAATGAGGAAATTGAGATGAAGTGGATAGTGACAAGATGCTTTAGAAACTGCACCAGGTGGGCATTCCCAAAACAGAGTCTAGCATCAGGTATCTGTGCACTCTTGGTTCTCAGGTTTTCTTTTCATATACAAAATGAGTAGGTTAAACTAAAGTAAATGATCTTTATGATTCTTTCATTTTATGATTGCAATAAACTGACACTCTGATAAGTTAATGTGCTTGAGTCAAAAGCAAGGTCTCCTGATTATAAAAATAGCCTTTTCTTAATTAATGGTCTCACCTTCACTCTGTTAGTTTGTCATATTGTGGTGTTTGGCATGTTGTTGTGATACTGGAAGCTATGCCACTAGTATTTCAGATACCAGTAGGGTCATCCATGGTGGATAAATTTCTGCAGAGCTTCCAGACTGACTAGAAGGAAAGACCTGACAATCTACTTCCAAAATTAGCCAATGAAAAATTTATAAATCACAACAGAACATTGTCAAACTTTCAGTCACTGGAGGAGGACATCATGTTTGGCCAACAGGAGTGAGGGAGACCCTTGATGAGATGATTTGGCACAATAACTACAATGAAGGACTCAAACATGCTGGTGATGATGGGGATGACATAGGATCAAACAATGTTTTGTTCTGTCACCGTGAGTTGGAATGGACTCAATGACAGCTATCCACCTCTGTGTCTAATTAATGGTTACCTCACATAGCATAGTGGCTAAGGCACTTGACTGCTAACCAGAAGGCTGGCGGTTCAAGCCCACCAGCCACTCCTTGGAAGGAAGATGGGGCAATCTATTTCCGTAGTGATACTGCCTCGGAAACCCAAGGAGGAGTCGCTATGAGTCAGGTCTGACTTGACGGCACATAACAACAACAACAACAACAACA
>NW_006923092.1:16508-17812 GCF_000298275.1 Orycteropus afer afer | reverse complement strand
CCATATCTTGTACTGCATTATTATGTCATCTGTTCATTTGAATTCTTCTCAGCTTGATTGTTGCTGTTGTTAGGTGCCATCAAGTTGGTTCCAACTCATAGCAATGCCGTGTATAACAGAATGAAACACTGCCTTGTCCTGTGCCATCCTCACAAGCCTTGATATGCTTGAGCTCATCTTTGCAGCCACTGTGTCAATACATCTCATTGAGGGTCTTCCCTTTTTCCACTGACCCTCTACTTTACCCAGCATAATATCCTTCTCCAAGAATGAGTCCTTCTGATAACATGACCAAAGTATAAGAGATGCAGTCTGGCCATTCTCACTTCTACAGAGCATTCCAGCTGTACTTCTTCCAAGACAGATTATATAGTTTCAAATAGTAGATTATATATGCCTGCTTATAAAGGTTCAATTCCCAGATCCAGCATTAATTAGCTATTGATCCTAGACAAATTTTTCAAACACTCTCCACCTCAGTTTCCTCCTATGGTTGATTTGAGGACCTAAATGAGTACACAGAGGGAGAAAAAGGTGCAGATGCTGCACGAAACATTAAATTCTATGTGTTTGCTATTATTCTAAGCTTCTTAAGGAAATAAAGTAAAAGGTAAGTTTTAAATAAATTGTCTAATAAAAAATTTGTTTCTCCAAGTCCTTAAATTCAATTAATGATAGAGGCTAATAGCTCATAGACTTAAAAATCTGCAAGTCCTCAATTCTTAGGAAAATTAATTCACTTACCAGAACTAATGAGTTCAGCGTTTGCTTGGTGGATGGTTTATAAATATATTGAGAAATTACTGGTTTTCATGCATATTTTTCATTGTCAAACACCGTCACTTTGTTTCTGAGATTCACCTCCCACGTCTACCACTCTATCCATATGAATAGCACTAGACCCCTGAGATCAATATATGTGGTTGTTGTTGTTATGTGTCGTTGGGTCCAACTGATAGCAATCCCTTCTTGGGTTTCTGAGGCATTATCACTATGGCAGTATATTGCCCAACCTTCCTTCCAAGGAGTGGCTAGTGGGTTTGAACCACTAGCCTTCTGGTTAGCAATCAAGTGCCTTAGGCACTGCGCTACCAGAGCTCCTGAGATCATTATACAGTAAGGCACTTGTCTCCAGGTAAGCCGGCCAGAGTGCATGGGAATTTTGGAACTAGAACCAAGAAAGAAATCAGTCATGCCTTGAGTGGTTTACTGTAGGATAGGAAGCTCAGGCTGTATTTATGCTCTTGTTTTCTGTGATACATTGTTATTAGCTACTGTCAAGTTGACCCCTAACTCATGGTGAC
>NW_006923092.1:12225-12922 GCF_000298275.1 Orycteropus afer afer | reverse complement strand
GGGTTTAATGGTTTCCTCCTTATCTCCAAAGAAAATTTACCAAAAGTAATCAGGAAGGCTTGCCATGCAGGCCATGTCTATAATTAATACTAACATTGACTCTAATATGGCTTCAGACTCCAATTTTCAAAGGAAAAAGAGAGGAGCCCATCTGTTCATGCTGATATACTCTATCTCTCTGCCCCAACTGACTGAAGACCCAAACCTTCAACCAGCCAGGGGAGGGAAAAGTCTCCAGAAAATGCAAGAACAGCAAAGCTTTGCCTAATCAAGTTTTCCTAGGTTGGGACCTTGCTGTCAGTCTCACAGCCTGTAAATGAGTATTTAAGCAATATTAGCCTTTCAGCTTCCATTATGAACAACATCCTTTGCTCATTTATTCCCTTTTGTTGGATCACTGCCTTCACAAGACTGACTTTAATTGATTTCTTTTAATTGGCCTCTGCAGGATGTGAAAATGCAAAATTTCCCACAGAGAAAAATAAGAGAGAGAGAGAGTCTGTCCCAGGGAAGTCCCAGAATGGAGAGGGAGGGAATGAGATGGTGTAGTAAGAGCTTTCTTTTCATTTAAAGACCCCAGAAGATACATCACCATGTGAACTTCTTAACATAATTGATGAAGTTGGTAGAATAAGGGTTTGGCAGTTCCAACCAACCCCATGGCACCATGGAAGAAAAACCTGGTGATCTGCTTCCA